>NC_050458.1:20874661-21042161 GCF_903995425.1 Onychomys torridus | reverse complement strand
AAGAATCCTGAAATGGATACACATGCGAAAGTGGAATCTTAGGATTGAGAAGTATAGAGGTCGCATAAGGCCTCACAGTTAGACAGGGATAAAGCTTGCAACTGAACCCGGAGACTGTAGTCTTGACGGAGGGTGACCAGTTGGCTTTCAGCCTGTAGGTCAGTGGTTCCCACACTTCTATCAGAGTAGCCAGATGTGCTTGCCACCACTGAGTTTTCTGATGCAGTTGCTCTGAGGTAGGCTCCAAAGACATGGATTGCTCATAAGTTTCCAGGCCATTTTGATTCAGCTGGTCTAGGGATCACATTTTTAAGACCTGCTATGAAGCGAGGCAGTAGAAAGCTCTTAAGCTTCAAAGGGTCAGATTCATATCAAACCTAGGGTTCACTGCGTACTTTGTAGAGATGAGTCACAGGATGGATCCACAAGGATTCAATGAAATGGTGCGTGGAGGAGGTAGATGCAGAAGAGGTAATGAGAGGACCTTCTGAAGTATATGTCAAAGAAGATGAGGGATGCAAAAAAAAGTCTCCATGTAAGAAGAATGCTCGGTTGCCGACAGCACTTAGAAAGCTCTGTGCAACAATGGAAATGGTACTTAGTAATGGGAGTCTCTAGATGTGATATCTGATCAGGAACAAGAGAAAGAAGTATTGGAGTAGAACAAGTGTTTCACGGTGTCCGTGAAAGGAAATGAAGTTGGCAGGGAAAGCTGGTTGTGTAGGTAGCTACATTTTGGATTGTGTTGAGTTGAGGCCCTCGTGTGGTGTAACAGAGAGATGTCAGACTCTAGCGGACAGAGGACTAGGTTGTTTAGAAGACCTAGTGCTTAGCTCTGGCTTAGTTACTTACTCTGACATTTCAGAGATGTCACATACTCTTTGCACCTCTTCCCCACCCCAACCCCCCTTTTCATTTTCTGGAAGAGAGGATAGTAGTACTTCTTCCTGCTTAAAGACACTGGAAGGAAATTGTCAGTCCTATGTTGAAACTATTGAAAAACAATTACTTTGGGCTAACAAGATGGCTCAGTTAGTAAAGGGGTTTGCTGTTAAGCCTGATGACCTGAGTTTGATATCTGGGACCCACATGGTAGAAGGCCAGAACTGATTTTTTCAAGTTGTCCTGTAACCGCTACACCTGTGTGCTGTGGCACATGGGCATGAGTGTGTGTGTGTGTGTGTGTGTGTGTGTGTGTGTGTGTATGTGTGTGTGTGTGTATGAAAAAATATAGCCTAGCATGGAGGTGCACACTTCTGATCCCAGTACTCAGGAGGCAGAGGCAGGTGGATCTCCGTAAATTTGAGCCCAGCCTAGTTTACACAGTGAGTTCTACAACAGCCAGAGTTACATAGTGAGATCCTATCTAAAAAGGAAAGGAGAACAAGAAAGCAAGCAAGCAATAATATTAAAACACTTAGAGAAAGAGAGAGAGAGAGAGAGAGAGAGAGAGAGAGAGAGAGAGAGAGAGAGAGAGAGTATGGGAATTTGTTAAAACAGAACAGGAAAACAGAAACAATTATTTGTAGTAATCTTCCCACCTACCCATGCA
The DNA here is from genome assembly GCF_903995425.1 of Onychomys torridus. NCBI lineage: Eukaryota > Metazoa > Chordata > Mammalia > Rodentia > Cricetidae > Onychomys > Onychomys torridus. Next base: position 21,040,609 of record NC_050458.1, on the reverse strand, counting down.
CATGTGGTACAATGCATTACAAAGTCACTCCCAAGATGGAAGCTTTTCTGAGGCTCTCCCAATGGGTGATGACTTTCTGTTTGCCGGATTCTTAAATATACAGTTGAAACTAAACAGTTAAATAGTTCTTTTGACTTTTAAAGTGTTTTATTATCAACCAGAGTTAGGAACAAAGCTGACTTATTTCCTGGGGGCTAATTCTTTCAAAACCTCTTTTGTTATGAATTTATTATGTTCAAGGTCTCAGGTCACATTGTTCTACATCAACTGCCTAAGATGGTTTTGAAAATCCTAGACAAATGTTTTGAAACTACCAGCTGTCTCCTTTATTTTAACCAATCCTAAGGCATTAACAAGTAGATACACGTATCTTTGGTGTGTGTGTGTGTGTGTGTGTGTGTGTGTGTGTGTGTGTGTGTGTTCATAGGTGTGAGTGTGGATACACATTTGTCAAGGTCTATGGGTGGAGGTCAGAGAACAACTTTGGGTGCTGAGGCAGGGTCTCTTTTCTGTTTCCTGCTGCATACAAAGGCCAATCCACAAGTTGCTGGGGATTCTCCTTTCTCTACTCCTGTCCCACGAGGAACATAGCAATTGAAGACACATCACTAAGTCCAGCTTTTTACACAGGGCTCCGAACTCTGTTCCTCACACATGTGAGGCACATGATATCCCACTGAGCCATCTCCCCAGCCATATGTATGTATTTGTATATGTGGGGATGTAAGTATACATTTAAATATATTTACATATCTAATTAAAATACAAGAAGTAACTTTCCTGAGATGATATGTGGTCATGGTAATTGATAAGTATTCATTAACTCAAAAGCCACACTCAACACCTACAGCCTTTTCTTTCTGTCTACAAAAACGAGAGCCTCCCTGGGGCAAGCTGAGTGCCATCTTTTTTTTTTTTAAGCCCAACAACTGTATCCATTCTCGATTCCTTTCAAATTGTATCCACACTACAAAGAGATTAGCTTTAAAATCTGATTAAACCTCTGCCTTCCTAAGCTTTCTTCCAAAGGCTTTTCATTGCTTTAAGGATAAAGATAATGCCATTAAGGTTACCTCTGAAAAACCACATGATTGCCTCCCTTAACCTCTGCACTCTGCTGTGCTCCCAACCTTACTCAAGCCGGCTGATTTTTGGACATCATGAATTTCACCTGCAATGTACAGAAACTGCACATTCTGGTCTCTCTGTCTAGAATTCTTTCACCTGTCCGAATGCAGTTATTCCCACCTACTCTTCTAATCACAGCCCAATTGACTCTACAAAGTCTTCTGCAAACCCTCCCAACTAGGTCGAACCTGAATTCTGTCGTCTCAAAACACCACTGACTTCTACATGTCTACACTTACCACAGTTTTAATTTTACAGTTACCTTTGCATATAGTAGAATGTGGAAGGCATGGATGATGTCTAGTTTGGCTTCCTATTACCCAGAACAACTTTTAGTACACATAGAAGCTAATAAATATCTGAATGATGAATAGTTAGTTATTCACAGATTATTCTGGTGTGGGATTCTTGTTAGTTTCTGTGGGTAGCAAATTTAATATATAGACAGTTACAACATAAGTTAAACACACTGGAAAACATGGCAGTATTAATTTCAGCTTTCAATTGTGTGATAATTAGGAGAAAAAGCCCTTTTGGCATTTGAACTGAAATTTGCTATTTCTCAACTGGCTAACTCCTGGGAACATATATTACCCATGAAACCTTGCCTTTGTGGTTTAGCATCTGAAGTCCCATCTGCAGTCCAGAATTGTGGAAGTAATGAGCCAGCTTATTATTCTTTTAGCTGTCAAAACATTCTACTCAATAGGTTGGGAAACAAAGACTGTTGTTCATTTTGTAAATTCTGGATTTTTTAGTAGTCCTCAGCCAAAACGGAATTTAAAGACAAGAAAGACATAATGACTTTTCAACTAGATTAGGGGAAATACATATGGGGGCCATTTTCTAATGTTCATGGTGTTTTGTTGGAGTTACAGTTGGAATAATACTAAGCCAAGTCAAGTCAAGCATAATGAGAAACAGGATTTAGACAAAATTTTAGTGAGTTCCTGACAGTTTCATAATTGGGAGAGAGAATGGCAAGTGTCGATCACCTAGTTTTCAAATCTCATGGGTCACCCTTATCCTGATCAGGGCTTGTGAACAAGGATCCATAGACTACTTTCATGAAAAGATAGACTGTGCCTTTATATAAATGCAACTGCTACATTGCAATCAGGCGACACACTGCAGCTTTGTATAAACAGCAGAGTAAATAAATCACTGCTCTGCAGCTCACAGCATCCAGATGATCCCCCTGCTGGAGCACCCCAGCTTGCTACAAAGAGACTGAAACTTAAAGTCCAATGAACATTGGACACTATCACTAATAGATTAAAAATTACACTATGAGTTAGATCAAGCCATTCAACAAGTGGGGTATCGGTAGATTAAGTCACGGTCATTTATTTTAATGTTATTCGGATGTGGTCCTTGTATGGCTTGCATCAGAAAGAATGACTGATTGAGTCCTTCTTGTCTGTTCCCTAATCCCCCTTTCTTCTCTGTACCCCCTAGATCTAGTGGAGCAGAATCTCTGGGGGAAAGGCATGAATTAAATACCTGCCCCTCAGGGGATCCTTATGGGTCATAGAGTTGGAGAACCAGAGTGATTTTTGAGGCTGAGATGGTTAAAAGATGTTTATAGTGTTAGGTTTTTCTCTGCCAGAGGGCAGTGTTCTCTGAAATATGGCTGGGTTAATAAACCACACCGGATGTTAAGTTTAAAAGCCCACTTTCTGAACTCTTTCTGCTGTATTGAGTCAGTCAGCCTTGGATGTCTTTTTACCAAAATCTTAAACACCACAGCAGGTGAACTTTCTTATGGAAGATTTTATGCTGTAATTCAGTTATTTCAGGTGATTTTTTTTTTTTAACCTATTTTGTACACTACCTCGTGTTTGGGTTTTCTCTGTTTGAGATAATGAAGGGTAATTGTATTTTACTGTTGATTTGTTGCCAAAGTAGGGACTTTGACTACCCGCCCCCGACACTTAATCTATAATGATTACCTTGTAGTGAAAATCTGCTTGCCTTGTGTCTTGCCCTTCAAGCCCTGTTGGGAGTGGAGACATAAGGACTAGTGGGGGATTTCTGGCTGTCAGCCTGGTCCTGACTTCAATGAGACACCCGATCTCTAGGGAATAAAGGGCACAATAATAGAGCAGGATACTAAAAACCCTCCTCTGGCCTCCACACATGGAGAGTACATGTACCCTTACATGCATATGCAATCTAAAACACAGCACAATTTGCTTAACTATAGCTAGATGGTGTGTATATATTTGTGTGTGTGTGTGTGTTTGTGTTTGTATGTGTATGTGTTTATGCAAGCAGGTATGTTCTTATATGTGCTGGTATGTGTGCATATGTGTATGTGCACATGTGTTTGTGTGAATATGTATGTGCTTGTGTGTGTATGTGTGTGTGCATATGTGTCATCACGTATATGCATGTATGTGTATGCATATGTGTGCATGCATTAACAAGTCTATGACATACAATGGCCAGGTGAAGATGCGGTTGTTTGGCAGAACTGTTAACAGAAACAGTGGCTGTTCTTGATCCCTTTGGATACATGGGTAATCCAGTGCTGTACAGACTCACACATGGATGTGTATCAACTTGCTGTCACACTTTGTGGCCCCTTTCTCCTGCACAGCTAGTTTGCATGCCATAAAATAAAAACTGATGTTCGGTTTCTGAGCTGCAATCCCCCCCCCCCCCCCCCTGCTGCCACACACACACACACACACACACACACACACACACACACACACACACACACAAGGAGAGCCTACAATGACCTAGAGATGGGTTTCTATAATCAAATGTCAGAGAAAGTCTCAAGTTGCTGGGATCTGGAGGCCTGGGGAGGCTAGAGGGAAAAAAAGGAGGCTGTTCTTTAGACCCTCTGGAGCATGCAGCATACAATGAAATAACCGTGTGGACTTGATGATTTCCTTTCGGTTTACAGATTCTCCCCAAAACAGCAGGTTTGCATCTTGAGACTGAATATAAACGGAGAAACCTCTTACACGGGTTAACATCTTTTAGAAGCCTTGCTAAATAATCAACTCCAGATCAGTTTGGCTTGGCATACAGACTAAAGCCAGAGGCTTGTAGATAAATTCATAGTCTGCCCCCTCTGCGAGAGTGCAAAGCTAAGGGGATCGAGAAGGGCAGCTGAATGTCTGGCAGTGTCTTTTCTTCTCTTCAATGAGCTGTTTACTAAATTCTGGAGTTTATAATGAAACCCAGGCTTACCCTGCAATCCACGTAAACAAGCTCTTGGCTTTTGTGCTATCAGGTTTTTATGCGAGCAGAGCCATGGGGGCTCCTTTAGCAGTTGCTGCATGGAAGGTTCCTGTTTGTTTACGTATGCACATATGTGCTCTGCATGAATGATGGTCAAGGGGTCTGGCAGGGAAAAGTCCCAAACAACCCTTCCCTCATTTGAATCCTAAAAGCATATAACATGTAAACGGCTTTCCAATTTAGAGACTTCTAAATCTGGTGTGGTTGCCAAGTTGCTAAATTACTAAGGTTAGAAGCTTCAACACACACAACAACCTCTTCAAACTAGATGAGCACTTAACTGGAGTTCTTGCAGCCTTTGGCATTGCCAAGCTGAATTCAAGGCTGATGAAGCTTCCCACTACTGTCTCTTATGCCTGCTTCTTACCTCCACCCCCTACCCCACAAACAAGTTAACCTTTGTCAGGGATGGGTAGAGGCTGGAATGATGTTGTCTTTCCTCACACGAAGAAGGACTTTATGCAGCTTAGCTGGCAGTTCCAGGATTTTGATAAAAGTTCCTTCTGTAAAAGTTAACAACATGGAGCGAGATAATGCTATCTCTTGTGTGAGTTGCAATTTTGGAAGATTCCATTGGGAGAAGCTCCCAAGGAATCAGAAGTAGCTTAGGGTGTAGTTATATAGAGACAGGGTCATTCCAACTGCTAGAAAAATAAACAAATGGGTCAGAAAGATTTATTTGGTTTACAGATTCTAATTTTTTTCCTTGTTAAAAAAAACCCTGACATTGTGGAATTGAAGACCTGGAATAATTAGACAGCAAAAACTTCGAGCTATTGGGAAGTTCCGGGCAGTTCTGTTTCATTTTTATCGGATAAAATACATTTGGTTTCTCTTTTGACAAACCATGTATTTGTGAGGGAAGAAACCGAACATGCACTGTTATTGGCCACGCTACATAAGAAATCCCTCTGTTGCCAAAGGATACCACATGAAAGTGTCTGTGTAAGGGGAGGGGCTGGCCGGGGGGTGGGGCCAAGGAGGATGTTGCCTTAAGCTTCTTATGCTCAGAGTTGCAATTTGTGAACCAACTGTGATGAAATCTAGCTCTGGACGAATCAGAGGCGCCTGTCAACTTCCCAGGTGGGATTGCTTGGATTTAATAGACTGAACTCAGAGCCCCGAAGGAACACAGTGCAGTCAGGGCACGCAGAGAACACCCCGCAGAGGCTTTCCAAGAATCCCTCAGCATGGCAAGAAAAGGCTCTTTCGGGTCATACCAGGTAGGCGGAGGATGCACTGACGAGCAAATTTCTCGGTCTTCCGAAATCACTTCCCTTTGAATTGGATTTTTTTTTTTTTCCCTCTCCTTGTTCAAATCCAGACATCATCTTTGGAACTGGCAGGGCTGCGGTTGCTGTTCTCAACTGAACTGCTTCCATGAAATTTGAGTCCGTCTAATCTAGCCGTGTTTGACGACGTGATCTCTTTATTCCCTTAGGTGATATCCTGGTTCACTCTTGCCGTTGGTGTCAACGTCTGCTTAGCATTCACAGCAAGCAGAATCAAGAGGGCAGAGTGGGATGAAGGACCTCCCACAGGTAAGAGGGGGCAGTTATTGGCATTTCTGATTCTTTAACAGTATTGTGCACCTAGGCAAATCCACGTTAGCACTTCCAGACATTCATTTTTCAGATGACCTTGAAGGGCAATTAATTTAGTCTATAATTTAGCTGTAAAGTGTGCTCTTTTGTTTTATTTTATTTGCTATGTATGAACATTTTGTATGCATGCATATGCATATCCCCTGGAACTGGAGTTATGGACAGTTGTGAGCCGCCATGTGAGTGCTGGGAATTGAACCTGGGTCCCCTAGAGGAACAGCCAGTGCTCTTAACCACTGAGCCATCTCTCCAGCCCCCAGGTATGTTATTTTAATCAGAAAACTTTACTGTCACTTCTTAAAAACTGACTTTAAATTTTTGCACCCTGAAATCTATAAATATTGAAAAAGAACAAGAACCTTTGTTCCAGGCTAACTGCAGAGAGAATAGGTATTGGTTTAGTGATGGAGAGTGATGAGGCTGACAAGCTCCATGTGATGCAGAAGGGTGACACAGAGGGATGCTGCCATATGCTGTAAAGTACAGTGTTTGCTACCAGAAAGTTATGTCCTAGGAGTGAGGAGAAAGGAAGTTTTTTTTTTTGTTGTTTGTTTTTTGTTATTGTTTTTGTTTTTTTTTTTTTTAAATGAACTTTTAGAAATTCAGAACTTTGGGACTAAGACTTAGTGAGAATAAGGGAACCCTCAAAGTGAGCTCTTTAGAGTTGCAAGAGCAGATCTGCATGCACTGTGTTTTCTTCTGAAATGAGGCAAGGTGAGTTGTGGGAGCCTTCCTGACTTAACTGCTGCAGCCGGAGTGAAAGGGGCTCCTTTGCAGCGCACCGAGCAGAGTGGGGCTTCATAAAGGAACGCTTGTGCGGCCCGAGGGGGCTCTGCTGACCTGCTCTGAGGCAATGACTTGGTTAATTTCCTGGAAATTGGAGCTGCTGATGCTTTCAGAATTAAAAATTGCATTTGAAATGACAGGCACTCTAGGGGGCAATGTTTTCTTCCCTTTTTCTGACATCACAGGATGTCTTCTGTCTTCCTGGGAATTTTGCGTTCCTCTGCATTTCTTGATTGGGGCAGCGTGAAACACCACTTGTCTTTACACTACCATAAATATGTATTATTAAACAAGGGATGAAGGGATAGCGAATCTTCCACACGGCAAGCAAGTTACTTGAATTAGGCTTGGGAAGGTTGAAGGAAGAGTATGAAAAGCGGGTGAGTGAGCTGAGGTGAGGTGTAGTTTGAAGGAAGAAGGAGAAAACAGATCTTAAGACATTGTAGCCCCAGGGAGCCAAATGGACAAAACTTCATTGTGTTTCGTTGGGGAGGGCGGAGAGGGGGTCACTGGGCCAGAAGAGAATGCTGTTTTTATTGGAGGCAAATGCTGTCTTCAAAGCCCTCTTTTTCACTCCCGCTATGGCTGATTGTGACTAACAGACAGAGCCCTTGGTGTGGGCATGTAGCTCTGACAGCCCACTGCCTGGTCTTTCCAAGGAGCCTAAAAGGAACCTTTTTTCCTGCTCCCTTTAAATGATATCGACAGGAATAAATGCTGTTTCTTTAATGAGCGCATTATTCTCAAACTTGACATTTTTGGGAACTAGATCATGAAGGTCCCAGCCTGGCACCCTGGGTCCATATTAGTAAGTGGTCATAGGCAAGTCACTTGCAAAGTTTCAGCCCTTAGCAGTAAGGATCAACTTAGAAGGTTTCTATTTTTTATTTAAAAAAATCCCCAATTATCTCCATCCTGTTTGTTCCCCCTCTTAAGTATGTGAGATCTCTACTAGAAAACTCAAAAAGCATAAATGTATTACCCCCTGAAAATATTACTTGTATAATAAACTATGTCCATATGCCATAGGAAATAGATATGAGGATGAATGTGTCAATATTACTTCTGGGAAACTGGTCCAGTCTATAGTATAACTCATCAATTAGATAGCATTCATTAAATATACTGCAGAATACTTATGTCTTGAATGGTTTGATACAATCATTATCTTAAGCCTTCATGTATCTAGTGATAGTTCACTTATGCCTACCTACCTATGTGAAGTGTATAGTCTTAGGACGCTATACAATTTACACTTGAGTTTCAGGGTTTAGATATTCTTCTGTGGTTTTCATTCTTAAACTTCTTTTTGATGTACCTTACCTGCTGTCTATGCACTGGGGTTCATTTCTGCTTAAATAGAAAAAAGCAAAGGTGCCTTTTAGAAAGTGGGGGAAAACGTAGTGTAGCTGTTGTTCATATCTTTTTAAACGCTGACTACATTGGGAAGGGGGGATTCTCCTAAATAACAAGTGATAGGCTGTTCTGACTATTAGCACAATTTTGGCATCAGAAAACATTGGGTGAATTTTTCCTACATCTATTAAAATAAGAGTTGAGAGAAAGCACCCCAATTTTTTTTAAGCAACACTCTCAAGCTCCCAAGAAGTCCTGCAAACTCAGTTTCACCAGGTGTCTCACAAACAGGAGGAACACAAAGAGGTTTTTTTTTTGTTGTTTTTTTGTTTTTTGTTTTTTTTCAAAGCATACAGCTTCTGGTTTAGTCCTGGTAGCTCCTTGGGGCTCCCGGGTAACAACAGAGAATGTTTTGGATGCATGAATAATCTCACTGCTGTACTGTGAACTGAGGTGTCTGTTCCAAGGCTGTGACCATGCAAAGAAACTTATAATTAACTAACGAGCACACTTTGTTACTGGATTATTGTTAGGAAGGACCTGGTCATCTATTAGGAGCAAAGGGAAATAAGAGTTCTCCCCGATCCTGAGATGTGTAGGAAATGTAAAAAGACCAAAGTGACTTACAAAGCACAGGAAAGGGACATTAAGGTAAATGGGCAGCAGAAATCAAATTTCCAAGAAAATTTAAGTGCAGTTTAGTTGGATATCTTTGTTTCAAACATCCGATGTGGTCACTCCATTCGTCTTTGAGATGGAAAGTGTATGTGCCAGCAGTGGTCTGCACACTGTCGTGCATGTGGATGTGGTGTGTCTGGAGTCATGGAGGAATCTGCATTACAGAAGTACCCGGGGAGACACGGGTGCTCTTTGAACCAGAAGCAAAGTGACTTTGGTACGACAAAATGGGATTTGTGAGCTTGTGAATACTTGGCTAATAAACATCCGATAACTCAGTCCATTTATCATCATTTTTATTGGTTGGAAAGGAGTAATTACAAGCACATGAGTGATGGATTTTTGAGTACATATGACATGAAAAGCATAACTGATAATTTTATGAGGAAATAGAAAATCTTACTAGGGATGAGAAGGCACATGTTCTTTGATAATTTTAGGAATCTCACTGTGCAGATGAGAGCAATTAAACAACAGCCCAGCAGAATGTAAGAAGATATAAAATGATGTTCAGTCATTACTCCATGAGGAAAGTGGTCAGACAGAGTATAATATGCAGTGTGGCTTCATGTTAGACTGAACATAGAAACTGGGGAGTTTGAATCGATGGGATGAAATCATCTGATTTAGAATTCAAGGATGTCGTAGATTTTGCAGTTTTCTGTTGAGTGGGGCTCAGTGTAGTGATTTTCCATTTACTTATATATAGCAGAGAACTCTCTATGCTTATATATCTGAAATTTCAGTGTGCTTTGTTCAACATAGATTTTTTTCTTGTTGTTTTTTTCCTTGATATTTCTTTTATTGAAAATAGATGGTTTTTAAATACAGTATATTCAGTTAGGGTTTCCCCTCCCTCAACTCCTCTTAGATCCTCCCTGCACCCCCTCCCATCTGAATCCACACTTCTTCTGTCTCAGAAAACAAACAGGCATCTAAAGAAGAAGAATAAAAATAAGATAAAACAAACCAACCACCAAACAAACCAATATAGGGCAAAACAAACACTCAAACAGGGAGAAAAGAGCCAAAGAAAAGCACAAGAAACCCACACACACACACACCACCACCAACACACACACACACCACCACCACACACACACACACACACACACCACCACCACCACCACACACACACACACACACACACCACCACACACACACACACACACACACACACCACCACCACCACCACACACACACACACACACACACCACCACCACCACCACACACACACACACCACCACCACCACACACACACACACACACACACCACCACCACCACCACACACACACACACACACACACACACCACCACCACACACACACACACACACACACCACCACCACCACCACACACACACACACACACACACCACCACCACACACACACACACACACACACCACCACCACCACCACACACACACACACACACACCACCACCACACACACACACACACACACACACCACCACCACCACACACACACACACCACACACACACACCACCACCACCACCACACACACACACACCACCACCACCACACACACACACACACACACACACCACCACCACACACACACACACACACACACACACACACACCACCACACACACACACACACACACACACACCACCACCACCACCACACACACACACACCACCACCACACACACACACACACACACACACACCACCACACACACACACACACACACACACACACACACACCACCACCACCACCACACACACACACACACACACACACACACACACACACACACACACATGGACCCCATACCCATGATTTTAAAAACTGATAAAACCAACCAATCTTTCAAAATCATGACTGGGAAAGAACACTCAAAATCTGGAGCCTGCGTATAAAATTTGAAAACTCCTTAGTTAATCAAAAGTAGGGGATAGCACAGAATGGCTCTAATCTCAGTAGTTGGGAGGCTGAGACAGGAAGATTGCAAGTTTGAGGCTATTTGGGGCTACAGAGAGAGACCCTGTGTGAATCAATCAAATAAAACAAAAGATCTGCCTTTGTTAGTCAAATAAATAATGTGGCTGTGCTGTGATGATGTGAAATTTTAGCTGAGCAGCTGCTTACTGACCTGAGTCACTGACTTGATTCTTCAATCAGCAGAAGAAAAGTTTCAAAAGCAAAATGACATAAGATGAATGAGCATATGTATGTCAGAAAAGGTGTATGGTGAAGCTTTTACGTTCTCTTTAGTTATAAGGCCAGTGTCTACATTTGCAGTTGATGGAGCTGACAGCATCTAATTGGAAGTGATGACATGTTTTTGTTTGCTAGACGATTTGCTACAGAGCTCTATTCGATTCATTACATTGAGTACTACTGAAATGGTCTAGAGCAGTAGTTCTCAACCTTCCTTTAATATGGTTCTTCATATTGGGGGATGACCCCACAACCATACAATTATTTACGTTGGTGCTTTATAACAGTAATTGTGCTACTGTTATGAGTGTAATATAAATATTTTTGAAGATAGAGGTTTGCCAAAGGGGTCGAAACCCACAGGTTCAGAACCATTAGTCTAGAAGTTAACCTCAAATAGTAAAAGTTTTCATCTAAATGGCATAGAATTCTGCCTTCTTGAAGTTTGTGAAGTTGTTCTACATACGAACACATTGTGTTTATAGATGTTTGAAAACTTGCCAGGTGGATCAGTTTATCCATTTCTGCCCGTCTGTCTCCATCTTCCATACCTCTCTATCCCACCTCCCCCTACCCTATGAAATCTGGCCCAGTAGTTCTAAAGAGAAGGGAGAACAGTGGCAGTTTCTAGAAAGTTCGATATTTAGGAAGCAGTGAAAACTGACACATGGGTCTGTGAATAAACCGATGGTGCTCGCTGGCGAAGGGATGATACAAAAGCACCCAGAGAACAAGGCGGGGAGGGGCAGCTCGGTTGAGATGGGATGATGAGAATGAACGAGTTATGTACTCCAGAAGAGGTGGATGACGGCATTCCGGGCTCTGGCCGAGTGGCACCCTGAATGCCCACCACATGTTCCAAGCCTTGGCTGACGGCTTATACTTGGGACAGGACCGCAGACCCAAGGGAAATGGTTCTGTTTTCATCCTTTTGAGAGAAGAAGCCGGCATACGTTCAGCCCACAGGCCATTTCAGGGCTGTGTTTTCAGCAGACACCTGGGCTGAGCACCAAGGAGAACAGGAGAGACAGATGGGGGACAATGCGTTAACCTGCCAGTGGGACCAACCAGGTAGAAGAGACTTAAGTCTAGCTTGAGGCTAGGCCGAAGTCCTCGAAACTTTAAACATCACCTCTCCTATTGACCATCTTCCGGATTTGAATTTTCTACTTAGCTGGGAGATTTAGAGAGAAATATGATTGAGAATATAGGATGGAGTCAGTTTTGATAACAGCCCTTGTCCATCAGTTAGACTCTTCCCACTTGTCCAGTTCAGTTGTCAATAGTTCATGGTTTTTATATGTCTGCAGAATAAATGATACCGAAGGCTTATAGCTTTAACTCTCGCCCGCCCTCCTCCCCCCTTTCTCTCCACCTCTATGTATACAGTGAAATGAAATGTTTTTGAAAAGGGGTTAAAACTAATTTAAAGTAATCTTGCCTGTTCTTACCTGAATTACAGATTTGAAAGAAAGAAATTGTAGTTTACATTTGCATTTTGTTAAACCGTGAAATTATACTTCATTGAGAAGGAGCACACAACACGGGCACTGTTACAGATTATAAGTATGTAATATCCATTTTAACATTCAAGGTCCCTCAGAATGGTCTTATATAGACCTGTAAACGTTTGCTTTTTAAAATTAGAGAACAGACTTCATCTCTGACATGAAATAGCATCATTTGAAGATGCAGATTAAAGGCCGCTTATAATTTCAATGTCACAGGAGTCCTGGCAATTGCCTCCATCACACCCTCTTGTTCTCACTTGTGAATGCTTGTCATTGGCTTACTCTTTCGTCTTTCATATTCTGCGATTGTTATGGCTTTCTCAGTAACGATGGAAATTTTGGGTTGACAGCAATTCATTGCCATGTCGCTTTCCTCCTCTCAATGAGTCTCGGAACTGAAGCGCCCATGCTTTTCTTCTGTTGAGATCAAATAAAGGAGTGTTTACATTGCAAAGCTCTGGCATGTTATTGAAGACCCTTTCCATATTTGATATTAGATCAAGTCTAATAAAAAGACAAGTCTTCAAAAGGTCTATGGCTAGTGAGATGCCTCAGAGGGGAAAGGTGCTTGCTACTTAAGTCCAGATGACTGTTGTTCATGGATCTCATGTAAAGGTGCAAGGCAAGAACCAACTCCACAGTTTTCATCTGACTTCCACATGTGTGCCATAGCATGTGGACCTGCACACATGTATATTATCTGCATGGATAAGAAAATAATAAATAAAACTCCCCTAAAACAAAACAAAACAAAACAAAACAAATCTATCTTTAGGCTGGATGTAGGGAGCAGGACGAAGACCTTGGGCAGTTTTTTTTTTTTTTTTTTTTTTTTTTTAAAGCTAGTGTGCAGAGGGTGACTTGTAGAATGAACAGGATTATACTTGTTCTGGCAGCAGGGAGAAGGGATGGAATTGACCTTGGAAAGGCCAAGTGAATTTTACAATTCAAGCACTATTCTGTTTTTATTGATAGACTGATTTTATTTTTTTGAGACAGGGTCTCACTATGTAGCTCTGACTGTCCTGGAAGTCAGTATGTAGACCAGGCTGGCCTTGAACTCACAGAGATCTACTGCCACTGCCTCCTGAGTGCTGGGATCAAAAGCATTTGCTACTATGTCTGGCTCTCGTTTTGTCTTTAAAGCTAGAACATTTCAAGTTCCTTGGGGTCCCTGGATGAGAAAGTCTCTTTCATGGCTCAGATGATCTTTTCATTTTTCTTCCTGATGTTGTTAGTTTAATTTGCTGCTGTTATCTGAGAATGAATTTTGGCCCATTTCCTCTGGTCCACACGGGAACTCACTTCTAACGGAAGCTGCTGGTAGCCTGACCCTGCACATCTTTTCTGAAATGGTCTCTGCAGTAGAGATGCAGCGTTGACAGCTGTCTTAGTGGACATCTTGGCAAGCAGGTCCATAGCTGATAAGGCAAGCTGTTGAGGGGAGTGCAATCCTCTCCAAAGACGACAAGGGGGAAATTGAGAGAATGGCTGTGGTCAAAAGAAATACAAAATCACCTTGTGAGGATGGGCAAAGAATGATCACTAATCAGCTTAGGATGTATACAGGCATTTTGAAGTAAAGAAAGATCTAGGGAAGAGATTTTGATGAGGAATACAAATATGGAGCATAGACAATACTACTGGCTGGGACCCCACAAAGAGGGATGAATATTGCCTTCAGACTTCTCATTATCTTGGCTATTAGAATAGCTGGACGAATTTACAGACACCGCTCATGGGAGTGATTACTACTTTGAATTTATTAGGTAGCTGTTGGAATGATTCTATCCAAGCACTACCCTTAAACAAAGAACGTTCAATTACACGTTTTTCACTCTTTTCCCTTTTGCTGTGGGATTTTTTTCCCCCTCTAGTTTTCCTTCTTGTGTGCCATAGTTTCTATGGCTCAGCATGTACTGCTGATAGGCTGGCCAAAATCAACAGAAAAATGTGGTTTGTGGAGCAGAGGTAAGACACTGCGTTACAAACAGACATGATTTTCTAAACTGAATTGATGTGGTTCCTTTTTATTTCAACATCCCAGAATGAACTGTGAGAAAGCATTTCACATCTCATGGTCTAGTGGATCTGTTTGCTTCAGCTCAACTGATCTGATGCCATAAAGTCTAGGACCGGGTGATTCTGACTCTGAAGGGGACAGTTGAATAAGGGATGAACTGCATACTCAGATAAACGGCATCAGTGCACTCAGAACGGTCATTTAACATCTGTTCTCTTGCATCTTGCTTTTTTTTTTTATTAAAAAAATGATATATATGTATTAAAAATGGTAATTTTCTAAATACAGAAGTTACAAATAGCATGTCATAAATAACATTTGCCAAGACCTGTTACATATATTTCATCCACCTACATGCATGGAAAATAAAAGACAATGAACAAAATGGCCAGACAATTATCTGTGAATTTATAAAATGTTGCAAATTTCAAACTAGGAGATGTTTTGTTTTGTTTTTGAAATGCTATTTTTAAACAATAAACTCATGTATTTAGCTTTATTTCTGGACCTCATCCACAATGTTGATGAATGTATTTCTTAGTAACAACCTTAATTATTTATCTTCAGAATATACTTTTCTATCTTGTCACTTAATTGCTTTTTCCTTTGGATACCTTATCTATCTGTCTATCATCTATCTATCTATCTATCTATCTATCTATCTATCTATCTATCTATCATCTATTGAGGTGTTGTTGTTTCTCAGTGTAGCTCTGGCTGTCATGAAACTTGCTTTGTAGACCTCAAACTTAGAGATCCACCTACCTCTGCCCTCCCAAATGCTGGGACTAAAGTTGTGTGCCACTACTACCCAGTTTCAGTTAGCTTTTTCTATCCTCTAAACTCTAGAATTCTGGATATTTTTCTTTGTGAGTGTATTGAATATTTTGGTTTAGGATGAATTAGGATTTTTATGGCATTACTGTTTTAAAACTGTATGCCTATGATTTTAACTAAATTTTTATAGAATTGTCTTCTTCATAAAGCTTTAGTATATTCTTTTATAAAAGGATTTAATTTTTAATTGTGTGTGTGTACAAATGAGTGCAGTGCTCATGGAGGCCAGAGATGAAATCAGATTCCCTGGTACTGGAGTTATAGTTAGTTTTGAGTTACCCAATATGGATACTGGAAACCAAACTTAAGTCCTCTGTAAGAGTAGTATGTGCTCTTAATCATTGAATCATTTCTTCACATGTATTATTGAATTCATATCTTGATTTTTTTCATTTAGATGCTATTACGGGTAGACTTTCTAGTTAATTTTCCATCATATATTACCCACATATGATGAATTTGTCCAAATTTCATCTTATCACATTCTTTCATTTATTAAACTTCGGCTAATTTTTGAGATTTTTAGATTATATCACATGCAAATAATGATACAGGATTTGTTTTGGCCATATGGCGTTTGTGTTCCAATAATACTAGTTTGCATGGATTTTATGGTAAGAAGAGATTGCAAAAGTGCTCTGTTCTTATCATATGTGTTCAGACTGTTTTTAGAACACTCCCACTCAAATTTCCTTACAATGTTGTTGGTGGTGACAGCTTTACACCCAAATCTTGCTACGAAACTCAGACTTGCTTTGAATCTTCTTTTCTTTCCTTAGTGCTTGATCATGCTCAGCTAGCAGGATGGGTTTTAAAAATAGTAAATGAACTCTTATTTCAATAGGGGCACTAGCCATTTCATAGGTATAGTCCTAATCAAAATCATGAGTAGAGCCAGCATTTGTTACTCTGTTTATATTTGGTATCCTGGTACGCCTATCACACGGGTTGTTTCATTCAGTACTCATTACAATCTAGAATTACCTTTATGAACCTCTCACTTTACAAATGAGGAAACCATGGTTTATGTAAGTTGGGCAACATGCTTGAGGTACCAGGTAGCAGGCGCTGCAGACAGACTTCTCATCCAAAGTCTGATTGCATTTTCACACCAATTGCTTCCAAATGCCACGCCTTCACTGGTGACATGGCCACTCCCTAAGCTGTTGTCTTTGCCTGTTGTTTGAATGGCAGTGTTATCTGACTCTCCGTGGACCAACACATCTGGATCCTGCAAGGGTAGATGCTTTGAACTTCAAGAGGTTGGACCTCCCGACTGTCGGTGTGACAACTTATGTAAGAGCTACAGCAGCTGCTGCCATGACTTTGATGAGCTCTGTTTGAAAACAGGTATGTGACTTCTGGATACTTCTCCCCTCCAGGAGACGGCTTAGTGGCTCTTAGCTGTTAAACGCACCTCTGCTTTGGCCTACGCACATAGTGGAATAAGTTTATTTCTTGAATGACTGATGGTTGTATGAAGAACGTACTCTGTATGAATAACTTGGCTCAGCCATTCGGGGCCCAGCCAAAGACAGCACTTTCCAATTGCAGAAACTGTAGATTGGTTTTTAAAAGCATTTGAGGCCAGGCCTCTGTCCATCTTTCTCAGTTCCATCTCTTCTTGACCACCTTACATTCACTGCTAGGGTTTGTGGGCCACCACTGTGCACATTTTGAAAGTACTAGGCTTAAAACTTTAATCCCCTGATTTCTGTGCAAATGGAAAACCTTTATGGAATTGACATGGCATCTTGTGCTCTGGGGCAGCTCTGAAATCATCTTCTAAAATTTTCCTGATTTTATTTATCCTGTAGTAGAATGGTCATTAGAACATATGAGCTATTGAATGAATGCACACAAGCCAAGGAAAAAGTATTCTTGGGGACTTTTGTCATCATACTTACTCTGTTTTCAAAGCTTTTCAATGTTTTTAGATAGAGTATCTTGCCTGTTCACAGCCATGCCTCTGCCCCTGGGCAAAAACCTAATTCAACCTGCCTAAGAAAAGTAGCAAGGACCCCACTTTGAACACTGGAGACAGATTTCTTAGCTCCCCTGACAAATTATTGCTTCCATGCATGTGTAGTATTTTGGAAAGCCCAATTTACCATTACTATGTGTCTGATCTTTTTTTTAAATGATATTATTGGAAATAATACATTATTGCTTTTATTTAGACCTTAGTTCCTGATTTATTTGAAAACCAACATAAACTCCCTTACTAATTAGGACCTATTTCTCCTGCAGCCTGCAAACAATAGGGGTGTCATTAGGTTATTTTATTTTTTTTTTTGCATAATGCATTTTCAAAGTGTTCAGATATGTTTTTGTTGTGCATTTCCTGTAGAACTTCTACCAGGTTCTTTAGCTATGGCTTCATAAGCTTAAGAGCTGAGTCTCTTGTAAATTGAGTGCATGGGTATACAGATGTCCCACAGATATCTTTTACTCTAAGACATAATAGCAAGCCAGGAATCTGTCTGCTTAGCACTGATGATTTTAGAACATTCTATGTTTCTGCCGTACTTTGAGTATCTTGCCCCTGATGAGTTATGCCAACCTTCCAACATTCTCATCTTAAAACTCCTTGCACCTCTGATACTAGCTTCATTCTCATTGAATGTAGCTCACGACTTTCTTCCTAGTTTAAAACAGATGATAGCAATATTTTGTAAAACCCTTTATTCTTCCATGTCTAAAGTCAACATGTTTTGAATGTGGAAGAATCAAATGTCAAATAACAATAAGAAGTTGAAAGGAGAAAAGTTTTTGAGGTTCTGCTACAGGAAGCAAGCTTAAGATTTCTGTATAAACTCTCCCTGGTTTTTTCTCTCTCTGTTTAGGTGTCTGCATATTGTATGTATAAGTATGTGTGTATGTATATACAATCACGTGGGAGGCAGAATCTATATCTATAAGGCTTTTAAAACACTATCTTTTCAAATGGCAGCATAATGCTCCATCAAACAGTTGGAACACTGAATGTCCCAACTCTATCTATTCAACTACCTAGCAAGGGCTCCTCTTGGTAGAATGTCGTGAAGGAGCAGCCTTGCTTTAGAGCAGTGGTTCTCAACCTTCTTAATGCTGCGGTCCTTTAATATAGTGCCTCATGGTGTGGTGACCCTCAACTACAAATTATTTTCATTGCTACTTCATAACTGTAATGTTGCCACTGCTACGAATCACAGTGTAAATATCTGTGTTTTCTGATGGTCTTAGGCAACCACTGTGAAAGGGTCATTCATCCTCCAAAGGGGTCACGGCCCACAGGTTGAGAATGGCTGGTTGAGCAGACCATTGCTTCTTTCTGCTGACTACTCATCTTGAAAGATGAAGGCTTGAAGTATTCAAGTGTATTTTGGTTCAGAGACACTTTCCTTGAACATTCCATCAGTAGCTCTTCTACCGTCTCCTTCATGCCTTCCCATGGCTGAATGATGGTGCCTGTTGGTTACCTCATGGATCTTTTTCTCTTGGATGTGAGCTCCAGAAAGACAGAGCTCTTGTCTTTTGCTCTTCACTAAACCCTCAGCACCCAGGGTATGGAAAACAACAAGACAGTCAGATCATGGGAAAAACCAAACACATGGATTCATCATAAAAGCTCTTTATGTTCAGTCCTCAGTTTCAGGAATCATAGTTCATTTCCATTTCTGTTCTAAGGACATTTAATAAGTATTCAATGAACAGCTACAATGTGCCAGTTAATTTCATAGTCTTATATTGGAAGCGAAATATAATAGTGAAATATGTTTTTTTAAACTTTTCATAAGACTTGTAGTTTATTGGCCAAAATCAATTAAAAATATGACAATAGCACTGTGATTAAACTGAAAAGGTTACTTTTGTGACTATTTCTTTGAAGAATTGAATCCTGAGCTATCACTCAGGCAGGACAGTAACCCATTTAGTGACCTCCTTAGAGGCAGGGAACTTCATTATGGAGCCCGGCATGTTCTGGTCAGTTAGGATTTTGAGGGCATTAATGCTTCTTTATACTCTTTCGCTTTTTGTGGTACTTAGGGCAGTTCTGGAGGGGTGGGGATTCTTTGACTTTCTGCGTTTTGTTTTCCTATGAGAGCTCAGTTGTGCTGTGAGTTTGCCCTCCGCTTTGAAAAATGAGAAATTCATCCTATCTGTCAGTTCTCCAAATGTCTTCTCGGCCTCTGGCTGACTCAAGTTTCACAAACAGATTAAATGATGTGGGCTTCTGGCTCTTTTTGTTGGAACCTCTTGTAAGCAGCTGCGGCCTCTTTCATTGGGTTTGTGTGCAGCAGTGAGTGTTTCGCTGTGGTGATTTCAGCTCGTGGCTGGGAGTGCACCAAAGACAGATGTGGAGAAGTACGAAACGAGGAGAATGCCTGTCACTGCTCAGAAGATTGCCTGTCCAGGGGAGACTGCTGCACCAACTACCAAGTGGTCTGCAAAGGTACATGCTTTTAGACAGCCTTGAGAAATTAAACACGGGGCATGCCCCAAGATAGCTTGAATTGTCTGGGTGTAATGTCTAACGTGTGGGGATTGGAGGTGGGAAAGAATTGCATTTTTTTTTTTTTATATACTTATTTTATGTGTATGAGTGTTTTGCCTGCATGGATATAGATGCACCATGTGTGTGCAGTGCCTGTGGATATCAGAAGGGGGTGTCAGATTGTCTGGAACTGGAGTTATAGATGGTTATAAGCCACCATGTAGGTGCTGGGAACTAAACTTGAATCCTTTGAAAGAGCAACAAGTGTTCTTAACCACTGAACCTTCTCTCCAGCCTCAGAATTATAATTTTACGTGTATGAGTGTTTTGTCTGCATGCATGCATGTCTGTGAGCCATATGCATGCCTGGTTACCATGGAGGTCGGCAGAGGGTGTCAGATCCCTTAGAATTGGAGTGATGGATGGTTGTAAGTTACCATGTAGATGCTAGAAATTGAACCCTGGTCCTCCACAAAAACAGTAGGTGCTCTTAACCATTGAGCAGTCTCTCCGGTTCCCAAGACATATATTTTTAAAATAAATTTTACAGAATTTGTTCTTTGATAACTTTCATGTATTGTAGATAGTGCTTTCTATTTACCATGGTCCTTCATCCATTTTCATCTCCCTTCTACGCCCATTCTCCCCCTCCCCATAAGTACATTTCCCACATCTATGACATTTTGTTTTAAGTTCCACGGAATTTAACCATGTCCAGCTATGTGTGACCTTAGGTTTAACTGCCCCTTCCCTAGAATTCAGCAGCAGCCAGTGGGTCACAGTGGTTCTCTCTTAGGCTGATGCTTAGCTGCCGGCAGCCTCATTCTTGTGCAGGCCCATTGCAGGCACCTGTAGCTGCCATGGGTATATGATTGCACTGGCTATGCCATGCTCAGCAGACAGCATTTTACAGCTCCTCCCCCTATCCTTACACGCTTATGTTTTTTCCATGCTTCTTCCACAATGTTCCTTGAGCCTTAGAGCGAATTGTACAAATGTCCTATTTAGGGCTGAGCATTTACTGGGAAGACCCATCTTCACTGTGGGCAGGTCCATTCCCTAGGCAGGGGCTCCCGGACTGGATACCATGGAGCTGAGCACTAGCAGGCAGTTTTTGCTCAGTGCTTTCTAATTGAGAACAAGGTAAGATGGGCTACTTCTAATCCCTGTTGCCTTACTTCCCTCTTCCATAGTGGATTGCCCCTTGATGCATGAGCTGAAATAAACCCTTTCTCCTTGGAGTTGCTATTTGCAGAGTGTTTTATCATAGCAACAGGAAAAGAGACTCTGTGGTAAAGAGTAAATCACAGAGACATTTGAAACATCAGAGCATGACTTTTGTTCTCAGTGGATGTAAGCTGTTTGCCAAGGCCCTAAGCAGCACCTTAGGGCTGGAGGTGCTTGCTGGTGAAGGTAATAAAGAATCAACAGATTTGGTTACACCCAAAGCCTTATTTTATAATATGTATGTGCATGTGTGTTGATGGCAGACTATGATGTTTTTATGATCTTAATGGCCAGTGGTGTACAGAAAATATAAAAGTTACAGCTCCATATATCAAGACATTTAAGGAAGCATGACAGCCACTTAGAGATGTCTAAACAAGAAAACATGATTTTTTTTCTCTCTCTCTAGTTACATCCACCTCTTATTTCCTAAATTAAGACCCTTTCCTCTCTGGCACAGAGTATTTATGAAGCGATCCTGTTAAATGACTTCAGGGAAGGGCTATCTAGGCAGATAGCTTGTGTAAGACCCTGGATTAAATCCCTACTTAAGAAAAAAAGAAAGATTTCATGGAAGGAGGAGGTCGTTTCTGTGAGGTGTAAGTGGCTCTGGAAACCTTCCTTTACTGCTATTGTGTAGGGAAGCCTTCCCTACTCTAACAGCTATGCTCTTATTTTGAAGCATGACATTGATCAAGAATTCATTTCTCCTTTCCTTTTAATCTTTATGTAGTAAGTATACCAGGAAGACATAAAGGCTATTAAGAGAAGAAAGGGGAAAAAACAAGGAGGAAGGTCTTTGGATCCTATCCGTCCCCGAATCATGACAGGTTCAGGCCCTTTTGGGTGGTTTGAATTCTGATTTCAGTACTGTAGTGAGCTTCACGTGGCTGCTCTGCGCTACTACTTATCCTTCGTAAAGGTAACTCAGCTTCCTTACTAGCCTACATGAGCATCCGATAGCCAGATGGTTCTGGGCATGGGAGACTTCCAAGTGTTCTATAGATGGGAGAAGATTCTGTAAGATATTGGCCACAAGTTTTACGTCAGTTCAAGACAAGTAATCTTAGAGAAACTTAAGGTAAATTCTTATTGACAATTCTTTTTTCAAAGAATGCTGACTTCATAGCTCTTCTGTTGCTAGGCCTTTTTATGGATAAGACAGCTCACAGTTTAGAGGCTTAAAGTCCCGGATTGGAAAGTCCCATCTGTTTGACCCTTAATGATGATTTTTGGGCTACATTGTAACAGGGCAGATTCTACCACAATGAAGGCATTTCATTCTTTTGTTTGTTTGTTTGTTTTGTTTTCCATTTTTCTTTATTAAGAAAATTTCTACTCACTCTACATACCACCCACAGATCCTCCCTCCTCCCTCCTCCCACCCCCCCAGCCCTCTCTCCCAAGCCACCCCACATCCCTACATTTCCCAAATCAAGGTCTCCCATGGGGAGTCAGCAGAGCCTGGCACACTGAGCCTAGGCAGGTCCGAGCCCCTTCCCACTGCACCAAGGCTGCACAAGGCATCACACCACAGGCACCAGATTCCCAAAAGCCTGCCCATGCACCAGGGACAGATCCCGATCCCCTTGCCTGTGTGCCCCCTAAACAGTTCAATCCAAACAACCAGAAGACATTTCATTCTTGTGGGAACTAATGAAGTACTAAGATACATGCATTCATCTCTTGTGAGAATGGTCCTCCCACAACTTAGTTTCTTTCCATGAGCTCCACCTCTGAAAGGCTCTACAGCTTCAGCATTGCCACACTGGAGATGGATACTGTAGCACGTGAACTCCCAGAGTATAAACCAGAGCACAAGCCTAATTAAATAACTCTGGGCTGAGGAAATGTCGGTTCAGGGGAAGGATGAGGACCTGAATTCAGGTCCCCAGAATACGTGTAAGAAGCTAGGCAAGGTGGTAGATGGAGACGCAAGATTCTGGGGGCTCATTGGCCAGCAAGTCTAGCCAATTCATGGACTTCAGGTTCACTGAGAGATCTTGTCTCAGAAAAGCATGTGGACAGTGACAGAAAAAGAAATCTGACATAGACCTGTGGCCTCCACACATTCAGGACTTACATTCGCAGATCTTGATGCAAGGCAAGAATGAAAGACAGCTTGGATTTTTCATTTATTCAGTACTATACACATTCTCATTGGAAAAAAAAAAAACTCTTGCAATTTTCCACGTTATCCTTGTATATTATTGTAACAACATAAACCTTTTCTCTATCTGAAGGGAAGTTGTGTCATGCTTTCTATGGCTTTGAAATCTTTAGTGGCCGGGGAGGGAGAGAATGTTCCATCTAATGACCAAACAGTTTATTTTTGGAGGGAAACAAACATGAAATCTTGTCCACTGACGCCACTTTTTTTTTTTTTTAAATCTACAAACCATTTAGGCTCTGAAAGCTGAAATAAACACCACTTGAGGTTATTAAATCTTAGCTTTCCCACCATGTATGGGTGTACTTTAAAAGCCAGAGCAGACACTAGACTTTATTTCAGACTTTCTTTTTAGATGGTGTCCCAGAAACAAGTACCAAACAGGACACAGATTCTGGCATTGTGCTTCTCCCCTCTGGATGGTGTCTATAAATAGACTTCGCAGTAAATGTCCCCGTTTTTCCTTGTAGGAGAGTCACACTGGGTAGATGATGACTGTGAAGAAATAAAAGCTCCCGAATGCCCTGCAGGGTGAGTGCATTTTGTCTTATGGTTATTATGAACTGTTCCACATTCCTTGATAAACCATCATGAAGAATAGATGGGTAAACGTCTACAAACATTTTAAGATGGACATCCTCTTCAACACATACACTTGTATGAGTTCTTATAAATAGACTGCCAGTCAAGCTATCTTGAAGCTTTAAAAAGTAAAACAAAACACATTTATGTATTATTATTAGTGTGTGTGTGTGTGTGTGTGTGTGTGTGTGTGTGTGTGTGTGTATGGATGTGGGCACGCAGGATGTATATGTAAGTGCTTATGCCAAAGAGTGTGTGGAGGTCAGAGACCAACTTTGTGGAGTCGATTGTCTCCTCTGTCTTTACATGGCTTCCAGGGATCATTTCAGATCAGCATGTGGCTGCCCACATCCATACACACACACACACACACAGTTCTAGCTTGAAGCTTTGATGTTCTTTTTTCCTGCATCTTTCTCCTGTCACTCCTGTGCATTCTGGAGTGTTGGTGTCTGCTGTGGCCCACTGATGTGTGTCTGCTGACCACCAACGGATGCATTTCCTGCTTTCCTACTGGGCCTCCCCCTTAGTATTTTCCCTTGAGTTCTGTTTTTGCCTTTGTGAGTGTGTGAAATGGAGGGGAAAGGAAGGAGATTTCTTGAACTTCCAGAAGCTGTCATCCATGAAGGTTACCTCTACCAGATTTGGTAGAAATGCTCTATGCTGACAAAAGGCTGCCTTGCTGGGGACAGTCAAACTGAGTGACACCTCACAGCTCAAGTGTGACCAAAATTGGGCACTTATGCCTTCCAGGAAATGGTATAGACTTCATGGGTCTTTACAATGCTTGGCAGAAAATACATTTTCAACAAATGTGTTTTCATAATTTATATAGTCTTTAAATGTCTGTCTGTCTGTCTGTCTGTATGTATGTATGTATTACAGCCTGGGATGCAGAATTTAAGTGTTTAGATATCTTTATTTTTCCTTCCTTAAAAAAAAAAAAACTTAACTAGGCATAAAAGAAAAAAAATAAAGACATCTAAACACTTTGGATGTGTGGAATGGGATGCAACAATTTCTGACTGTTTTATATATGGCCCCCTTAAAATGTCTTACTTGTTACACGACTTCTCATAGGCACTAGCTGAGAGTTGCTCAGTTAGCTTCAAATTATTAGAGAGAACTCTTCACACAGTTCAGAATTCTGCTGTGACTGACTAACTGTAGCCTTAGGATAATACCGTACCATTTCATCCATTCTTTGCCTGGATTAATGAGTCCTTGGCTGATAGACTTTTAAAATCCTTCATAATTTAAATCACCTGGGAAACAACTTTATAATAAACTTGAAGGGATTTTTATGGTGCCTAGGTCTAGTGGAAAGAGTGTTATTGTTGTTAATTTTACGACACTCATGTAGTCAGCAATTCACTAATATATCTGATAAGTATTTATTGATATCAGACATGGTGGCACATGCCTGTGATCCACTGAGGCTAAGGCAGGAAGATTGTGAGCTTGAAGCCAGCCTGGTCTACATAGGAAGTTCCAGGCCAACGTGAAACTCTAGAGGGGAAGCTTGTTAACAGATGACTATAATAAGATACACAATAATGTATATATAAATGCAAAGGAGGTGTGTCTTAATATCATGAAGAAATGTGGAGACATGGGCAACTAATGTCATAGAAAAGGAAACTTGGAGCTGAGTTTTAAAGAATGGATTAGAACTTTCTAGGTTACAACTGGGAGAGAATACATAATAAATATATAATACATAATATATACATAGATTTAACTGTTGTATAAAGTCCTTGTTTACAAGGTAGGAAACAACAGTAGAGTCAACTTTCTCTTGGCCATGGTGACTTTGCCAATTTAACTCTGAATTCAACTGCCTCAAATGTTGTGTGGTTAGGAGCCCAGGCTTGCCCACATCCCTCCCTTCTTGGGTCTCTCTGGTATCGATGGGTCCCACTGTGGAATGTGTGCAGCAGTAGTTTCCCTGAGATTTCCTATGTTACTGTTAAAGGTTTGTCCGCCCTCCGCTCATCATCTTCTCTGTGGATGGGTTCCGTGCATCGTACATGAAGAAAGGCAGCAAAGTCATGCCCAACATTGAGAAACTGCGTAAGTCACTTCTCCACTGCACATTCTCATCTGTCTTCCAGTATAGTCATTGCTCTGCTGTGGACTTCTAGAGCCATGGAGCCTCCATCCTTCCTTCCTTCCTTCCTTCCTTCCTTCCTTCCTTCCTTCCTTCCTCCCTCCCTCCCTCCCTCCTTCCCTCCCCCTCCCTCCCTTCCTTCTTTCCTTCCTTCCTTCCTCCCTCCCTCCCCCTCCCTCCCTTCCTTCTTTCCCTCCTTCCCTCCCTCCCTTCCTTCTTTCCTTCCTTCCTTCCTTCCTTCCTCCCTCCCTCCCCCTCCCTCCCTTCCTTCTTTCCCTCCTTCCCTCCCTCCCTTCCTTCTTTCCTTCCTTCCTTCCTTCCTCCCTCCCTCCCCCTCCCTCCCTTCCTTCTTTCCTTCCTTCCTTCTTTCCTCCCTCCCTTCTTTCCTTCCTTCCTCCCTCCCTCCCCCCTCCCTTCCTTCCTTCCTTCCCCCCTCCCTCCCTCCCCCCTCCCTCCCTTCCTTCCTTCTTTCCTCCCTCCCTCCCCCCTCCCTCCCTTCCTTCTTTCCTCCCTCCCTCCCCCCTCCCTCCCTTCCTTCCTTCCTCCCTCCCTCCCCCCCTCCCTCCCTCCCTCCCCCCTCCTTCCCTCCCTTCCTCCCTTCCTTCTTTCCCTCCTTCCCTCCCTCCCTTCCTTCTTTTATTCCTTCCTTCCTTTCTTCCTCCCTCCCTCCCCCTCCCTCCCTTCCTTCTTCCCCTCCTTCCCTCCCTCCCTTCTTTCCTTCCTTCCTTCTTTCCTTCCTTTCTCCCTCCCTCCCTCCCTCCTTCCCTCCCCCTCCCTCCCTTCCTTCTTTCCTTCCTTCCTTCCTTCCTCCCTCCCTCCCTCTCCCTCCCCCCCCCCCCCTCCCTCCCTCCCCCCTCCCTCCCTCCCTCCCCCCTCCCTCCCTTCCTTCTTCCCCTCCTTCCCTCCCTCCCTCCCTTCCTCCTTCCCTCCCTCCTTTTCTTTCTTCCTTCTTTCTTCTCTCTTTCTTTTCCTTCTTTTAAATAAATTTCATTATTAGAAATACAAAAGGAAAAGTCATGTCTGTTTCACAGTTGAGGAAATGAATTTTATACATGAAGTGGTTCTGGGTGGTTTTCCTGTCCTGATAATGCATTTTCTACTTCCAGGCTCCTGTGGCACACATGCTCCCTACATGAGGCCTGTGTACCCCACAAAAACCTTCCCTAACCTGTATACTTTGGCCACTGTAAGTATTTGTTCTCAAATAATGTATACTCAAGATCTGATTTAACCCTGGAATGACTTGAAGGGAAGTTTATTTTTTTAAATATAAATATATAAATTTTAAATATATAAAATAAAATATTTTTAAAAATTTATTAATTTTTCCCTACTCACCCAACTTCATGTTCTTTCTCTTAAAGAAAACAAAAACAGAAACAAAGAAAAAAATTACTTAAAAACATAAGGTCTGACTTGTATTGGCTAAATCTACCTATTTATTTGGTGAGTGCATGTATATGTGTGTATATGTGTGTGTCCATATGCGTGCATGTGTTCAAGTGTGTGTGTGTGTGTGTGTGTGTGCGCGTGCGTGTGCGCGCGCACGCGCACGTACTCACATATGTGGAAGTCTGGGAACAACTTTGGAGAGTCAGTTTTATCCTTGAATCTCTTAGTTCGAGGCCAGCCTGTCCTGCAGGTGAGTTCTAGGACAGCCAGGGCTGCATAGAGAAACCTTGTCTTGAAAAAACAAAAACAAAAACAAAACAAAAGCAAAAAGATGGAACACTCTGTTTGTTGGGTGTCTTGTCACATACCTTTAATCTCAGGCAGAGGCAGATGGATCTCTGTGAGTTTCACGTCAGCCTGGTCTACAAACTGAATTCCAGGAGAGCCAGGGCTGTTACACAGAGAAACTCTGTCTTGAAAAATCAAAACCAAACCAAACCAAACCAAACCAAAACAAAACAAAACAAAACAAAACAAAAACCAACCAATTAACCACCCACCCACCCACCCACCCAACCAACCAAAAAAACCCAAAATCATATTTTTCAGTATTCAGAGAAAATCTGTTTCCCTCCATTTGCCTCCAGTGTTGACAGGAAGTGGCACTCACAGCTTTGTGGGTGACTAAGTTGTGTTTTGAAATTAAAACTGAAGCCTTTTCAAGTGCTGTTCTTGCCAAACTTCCCATTCAACTCTCAAAGTCAGGGGTGTCTATCAGCTATTTTCTGAATTTTCAGATAAGCATGTTGATTTCAGAAGGGCTTCTATGTTTGAATTTTCAAACGTTCTAAATGCTACCCTATTTTCTTGTTTCAAGCACAATTTTCTATTAATTATTACTATTTTATAAGTTATTAATTTGAAGAAGAAATAGAATCATAAATTGAATCTTCTTTGGAGACGTGTCCATTCTAAAAAAAAGTAGTAAGAATGTCCATTTTTCAGCAGTCAGAAAGCCAAATATTATATTTCTTATCATGATCTTACATTTCTAAAATGACTTTAAATTAGCTACGACTCATGTATGCAAAAACAGACTCAAAGTAAAGGCTATATGTGTTCTACTTGATTCGGATAATTCTATATTATTATTAAATCTTCTGTGATAAGAAAATTGATAATAGAACTATATATGTAGATTATTACATTGCTATTTTAACAGTAAAATCAAAGTAAAGGCTACTTGATTTGGGTAATTTAATATTATAAAGCTTTCTATAATAAGAAAATTGATAATAGAACTAATATATGCAGATTATTACATTGCTATTTTAACAATAAAATTGCTCTTATACAAAGGGTTTATATCCAGAATCCCATGGAATTGTTGGCAACTCAATGTATGATCCAGTATTCGATGCTACTTTCCATCTTCGGGGACGAGAGAAGTTTAATCATCGATGGTGGGGAGGTCAACCTGTAAGTCTTGAATTCTGTGGGGGTGTTTTCATCTTTTGATATTACATGTGTGTGTTTGTATATGTGTATGTTTTGTATATATATATGTGAGTCTATATAGTATAGTTGTATGGCATATATATTTGTAAGCATGTGGGTATGTAATATGCACATATATACACATACATGCATCTATGTATCTACATGTATAAACATGTTAGGATGATAAGAGTGTGAGATGATAATTTTTTTCTCTGGGATGGTAGTATTGGAAATATACCATGGGTTGAATGTCAGAGCACCTAGGTTAAGGAATTATCAAATGTTACTGATTTATCAAATTTGAGGATACAGTATAAAAGAAAAAGAGCTATGATTTTCCAGGTATTTTGACCCCAGTGATATCATAAGCAGAAATAAGAAAGGTTGGTGGAGAAAAGAATGGACTAAAACTCAGGAAATTTATAGATTATTTTGTTAAATCCATTCTAATCATAGAAGGTAGGTGTAATAATGGAGTCCTACCTTGGTTTGGAGGCAGAGACAAACACTTTGAAGAAGATCCTGCTGTGGACCTCAGACACTTGGGCAGAAAATTGAAAGGCCTCAGGCGGCTTCTCCTAGTGTTTTTCCTGTGACCATGTATGATTAGGTAACCTGCTTTGGTCAGACAGGAGAAAAGCAGTGACATAAAGCCATAGTTGTTGAGTGTGTAGAACTGGATTTCAGAGTCCAAGTTCTAGGGCAGATGGCACAGGATCATCACAGAGACACAGACCAGGGCACAGTCAATCAGAGATGTGCAGAGGGAGAATGGAACGTGCCTACATCTCAGGCTCTCCAGAGCACTTGTGAGAGAGGAGGCTCGTTAGACCTCTGTGGTTTGGCTAGGTGTGAGAGGAAGGCGATGTCCTCACACATCCCACACACCCACCGTGCTGATACAGCCTTGAATCTGAGCTTTTGGTGCCATAGATGGGCAGAATAAAGAGTAGAAGTTAGAGATGTTTTCATAAGGTATCTCTTTCTGAGAGGTCATCTATGATCAAAATATTCATCTTGCTTAATAGGTAAATCACTATGCAAGGATAAATGTGGGCTTTTTTTTTTTTTTTAAATAAACATTGACAGACTTCCTGCATGCCCCTAGAAAAGGCTCTTTATAATAGATGTTCTGATTTTGCTGTTTTTATTCAGGCTGGATTCCCAGAAGTCTATGATGACTTAGTTAGTGATCCCAGTGAAATTTGTTGACAGGGTGGATTTCACAAGTTTATGATAGAGGAATATTTTATGAGTAAATAAAATGATGGAAATGTGAACTCTGTTGGCCTATTGCGAGTTGGTCTTCGGCAATAATTTGATTATGGAAACCAACTTGCCTGAAGAAACACAAGGGATATATGGAGATAAATGGTAATCTTACCTAATTGGATCACTTTACACTTCGGTGTTGACATGAAGTTTCCTCTGGTTTAGCATGACTCAGCAGCAGAAAAGTCCACATATTCATTACCTTCTCCAGATACTCAGTAGAGAGCATCTGTTAATCCATGAAGTAAATTCTCTGTTCTACTCTGTTGGCCTGCTTCCTCACTACCTCTCAGAGTTGACACATTTGACCAAGTCTCTTTATGTTCCCCAAGATTTGTGGTGAAACTGATCTGTGATTCTATCATCTTGATTGAGACAGGTACCATGAGAATGCTAAGTATCATTATAGTTATATTTTTAAAACCCCTTATATTGAAATCTGACCTCTACAAAGAACATGCAAACAAAAACTGTTAGTAACTATAGCCTAAGGATACCAGCATAAAGATCATTAAGCACTGTAAAAAATGATTTGTATATATTCTTGAAGCATGTATACAAACCTCTTAGAGACACATAGATTTTATAAGGTCCCCAGTGAAAAATAATGAGTAGAAAACTTATTTATAAAAATCTTAGACTGGTAAATCAATTTAATTCCACTCATATTTTACTAAATGATGAAACTATGTAGGATATTTGGCTAATAACACAGAGGCCAGATTAAATGATGAATAAGGACCCCTACTCGTCCCTGTTTAACACCTAGCAGATGGGATGAAGATTTGGGTGTGTTCATTGAATTTTTGAATCTCCACAATAAGTTTTCAAAAAAATAATGTCCATAACTTAATTTGACTTTTAAAAGTATCTTAATTGTGCTTTTTATTGCTGTGAAGAGACACCATGACCACGACAACTCTTATAAAGAAGACATTTAATAGTTGTGGCCGGCTTGCAGTTTCAGAGGTTCAGTCTATTATCTTCATGATGGGGAGCATGGTGTCATGTGGTGCTGGGGGAATAGCTGAGAGTGCTACATCTTGCAGGCAACAGGAAGTCAACTGTCACACTGAGAGATGCTTGAGCAAAAGTGACTTCAAAGCCTGCCTCCTCAGTGACATACTTCCTTCAACAAGGACACACCTCTTGATAGTGCCACTTCCACTGGGGGATGTTTTCTTTCAAACCACTACAAAAAGCAATTGCATATGATGACTCTCATCATGGAGTTGATGTTGTTATTATTATTTTTTAATTTTTTTTATTTTTTTTTTACTTGCTCATCTCTGGAATGCACTATGGGAAGTTGCCCACACTCAGTCAATATCTTCTTAGTTTATTTGTTTAAAAAGGTTAACACATAGCAGGGCAGTGGTGGTGGTGCATGCCTATAATCCCAGCACTCGGGAGGCAGAGGCAGGCGGATCTCTGTGAGTTCAAGGCCAGCCTGGGCTACAGAGTGAGTTCCAGGAAAGGCACAAAGCTACACAGAGAAACCTTTTCTCGAAAAACCAAAACAAACAAACAACAAAAAAAGGTTAACATTTAAGGAAATGTATGTTTGCATTAAAGTTCAGAAAAAAATCATGACATCCATCTTTGAATTAACAAGGACCTGGGAGCCTTTCTTTCTCCTATACTTAAAAAAAAAAAAACCCAAAACAAAAACAACAAACAAAACAAACAAAACAAAAAACAAACAAACAAACAAAACACTAGAGGGTGTGTTTTTGTTTGTTTGTGTTTTGGTTTTTTGAGACAGGGTTTCTCTGTGTAGTTTTGGTGCCAGTCCTGGATCTTGCTCTGTAGATCAGGGTGGCCTCGAACTCACAGAGATCTGCCTGGCTCTGCCTCCCGGGTGCTGGGATTAAAGGCAATTGCTACTAAGAAGGAGAGATGATTTTCTTGCTTCTTTTTTTTTCAGTAGAAAGGCACTTTTTGTTTTTATATCTGTCCTCGAATTTGTAATCCTTCACTCTCAGTCTCCTTACTGCTGGGATTACAGATGGACAAGACCATGCTGGGCTAGAAACACACTTCTTGATCTTTAAATTGTCTGAATAGTTTATATTTTGTGATTTTAAAAGTACACATATGACTTCAGAAGAAAATTTATGGAAAATACACAGAAAACTGATTCTAATGGCACGCACATGTAATCTCTGTGCTGGAGAGACAGAGTCCAGAAGGATCAAAATCTTCAGTTATGTAATGATGTTGAGACCAACCTAGTCTATAAACGATCCTGTCTAAAAAATTAGATTCTGATTTTTGTCGCCAGCGTAAGTGACTTATTGCCACCTCTTTAATATCATACGTTAGTGGGCTTGCCAGTTCACTCAGGAGGGCCTTGGGTTGGGGTAGGGGCTTGGAGCGTCCTGCAAGTATAGCATATGAAGACAGCCCTCTGATGACCTATCGTGGTCATCCTTAGCAGAATGGAGCTGGGCCACGCCAGGTACCTCAGCAGCTCCTTTGAGTAGTCCAGTCACCCCTCCTGCATCCTCATTCTCCATCTTCATGTGGGCTGTCAGAGTTGTTACCACAGTTACTTGTCATCTTCATACTGTGTTTGCATCCTTCTATCACTATGAATCCCTTTGCTGGTGATCTTGTACATGAGCTAAATGCTATCCCAAAGACTTCCTGTTGTCCAGATAATACCAACAGCAGCATGGGTTCTATGCTATAATTTTGGAAAATGTAGATCATCATTTGAGAAGTTCATGTTATGATTTTTTTTTTTTCCCTTTAGCAAGCCCAGGTTGACTTTATATTTCTTATATATCAAATACCGCCTGGTACAGTTTCCTTGGGAATAGAAAGGCAGTAGCTTTTTCAGGAAGTTGTTTGGATATGAATGCAGTGAGCCTGTATCCTTGGAAATAAAGTAAGTATAAACATTGGTCTTATGAGAAACAGGCCTCTTTAAGATCTGGCATAGTTTTGAGGCTGGCACAAGGTGGCTCTTAGTTTGAGTTCATCTCTTGTTGGTAGGAGTGCTGAGGCCAGGCTAATTTTTTTTTTTTTTTTTTTTTTTGAGACAGGGTTTCTCAGTATAGTTTTGGTGCCTATCCTGTATCTCACTCTGTAGACCTGGCTGGCCTCGAACTCACAGAGATCTGCCTGGCTCTGCCTCCTGAGTGCTGGGATTAAAGGCGTGCGCCACCACTGCCTGAGGCCAGGCTAATTTAAAGTATAGGATGAATTATAAAACCTGGTTGGAACATGCCAGAGATTACCTATAAGGTGGAAGGTTGTTTCCCAGTGCTGAACCAGACTAAGGGGAGACTCTTAGAGAAATCCAAGACCCTTAAATTTTTGAGCCTTCCCGGAGGACCAGATGTCCTGGACCAGAGGGAGCCATGAGGATGAGGCGAGGTCCTCCTCCCTCCAGCTCACTGGCACCCCAGAAGCCCTCAGATGTGCAGGTGCTTGATGTTCTCCTACTTCGTGCCTCACTGATTAGTGACAATAGCTGTGAATCTTTAGGGTGTAGATTTCTAGATGTTCCAAGGGGCTCTGAGATCCTTTCAGAAGTTTTCAAGCTAGGCATCTTATGCTATTTTCTCATGGTTAACTAAAATTCCTAGCTCCCCTATGCTTCCCATGTACATATTTCTACAATAAACAAGTAAATAAAACAGAAATTTCCATCAAAAATACCATAAAATACTCCCAAAGTCTGGGTGCACTGAAACGGGAAAAGGATCATGTTTGCTTTGCTCTTGGCCTACAGTCCTCATCAATAATTGCCCATGTCTTCCTTTGCGAGGATTTCTTCCCACAGACCTCTAGTGGGACACTTGCCACCGTAAGCTGTTTTTAATGCTCCTGGGTTCAATGGATTCCATCGATTTTTTCACTATTGTGTAATAATAATATAAGACTGAAACAGACTGTTTATCCAATGCTAAAACACTGGTTTAAGGATTTTCAGCGAATTAACTCATTAAAATGTAGCATCATCCCATGTGCTAGAAAAGTCCATTTGCGTTGTGAAGGAAACCAAAGCCCCAAAAGATGAAGTAACTTTCTGGAGGACCATGCCGTTGTTAAGGGACAGAAACAGGGGTTAAGGTCCAGGCTGCAAAGGTGCAAAGCCTGGGTTCTGAACTCCTTCATCTTTCACTTATTAGCATGAGCGAGAATTAAAAACAAAACAAAACAAAAAACAAAAAACTCATTGTGTAGCCTAGGTTTGTTGTTTTGCCTCAGACTTCCTAGGATTAGGATCGCAGATGTGCATCAATGGCTGGTTTACAGAGAATATTTACAAACATTCTTCATGGAATGCTTCATTCACTCAACTTATCCTACAAACTTTCTCCTAGAACCCCATTTACTAAAAAGAAGAAACAAAGCTATTTGAACAATATAAAAAATTTAGATTAAAAAGTAGCCTTTTTAGTGCCCCCCCCCCCATTCATCTAGTTTAAAATCAAACATGACAAGCTAGATTTAAAGATTTTTGACATCTGGGTACCAAATTGAGACTCCACTCTGTAAAGCCATCAGTAGTAAAAGAAACATATGGTCTATCTCCACATCCTTTGATGAGCAGAATTCTGCCACTTAAGTAATGCTTAAAACAATGATCAGGAAAGACAGGTATAGAAAAGAGAGACTTTGGGGATGAAATAAAATTTTGAAAAGTCAGTAGCTTCACAGCAAGGCTTTTGAGAATTTTTGCAGAATATATACTGAATAACATTTATGGATATAATGAGTCTGACTTCCAGATGTGAAAAAAAATGGTTGGAAATCTTGTGAAA
The DNA here is from genome assembly GCF_903995425.1 of Onychomys torridus. Taxonomy (NCBI): domain Eukaryota; kingdom Metazoa; phylum Chordata; class Mammalia; order Rodentia; family Cricetidae; genus Onychomys; species Onychomys torridus. The sequence continues at coordinate 21,005,728 of NC_050458.1, read as the reverse complement.
TTTATGGTGCACATGAATAGAGTATAGCGTATCAGAACTAATGTATTTTAGTGTTTTTCTTCTTTAACCAGAGCTCAGAATGTATTATAAGCCTCTTATATTTTCCTCATTAGCTATGGATTACAGCCACCAAGCAAGGGGTGAGAGCTGGAACGTTCTTCTGGTCTGTGTAAGTTACCTTTATTTTGTCATTGTTTATAAAATTACAGTTATGGTTCAATTTATGAAGCATCATTTTGGTCAATTTCATTTCAATTAAGTGTAAACATCAAATTGAGAATTTATTGATTCATAAATAACTTTTTAGGCATTTTTTCCTCAAAGGTTCTTTCTCTCTCTTTTTGCTCCCCTTTCTCAGCCTTTCTTCATCCTCTCTCTCTTCTCTCTTGTCCCATCCTTCAGTGAAGGATGATTTTCTCTTTGACCTACCCTTTAGATCTTTTATTGTGTTAACCTTTATTCTGGTAACTTTTTGCCCAGGAATGTGTATTCCTCTTAGACTATCACTGTAGTTTCATTCTTTATAAATATATTACAAACTATTGAGTTTATTTTGTTTATATTTATTTATTTATTGTGATTCTCAAATTTGAACATATTTTGTAGTCTAAGGCAGTTGGGAAGCTGATGGAATGGTCTAGAGTTGGAAGTTCTCCACAGTAGACCTGGGTAGGGGAAGCCTCCATTTTTATCCCATTTCCTATCAAACTTTTCGAATTTCCCCAGTACGAAAACGGGAACGCTTATCCCTGCAGAAGTAGCTGGAGATTAATAATAGAATGTTTTCAGGCTTTCAGATGAAATTTACTTGATAAAATTCTCAAAATGCTGATTCTTTTTAAGGCTTCTTAAATAAGAAAAGGGGCCTGGTTTGACTTTCATGGGGATTTTATTCCCATTGTAATGGTCTTTCCATTTTTTTTTCCCTAACCCCCTAAAGCTGTTTCCATGACTGCTTTTTTTAAATGTTTTAACCAAACATCTAGATTGTTCTCTTAGTAGCAGTGTACTGAGTGAGATCAATCATGGGTTAAGATTGATCCACGATGATGCTTTCTGCAGACTCCAAATTCAGGAATAGAGGAAGCCTCTTCAGATTAGAAGGGTTCCGTTGATTGTTTTGGGTGATCCGAAGCTAAGACAGTGCTGATTTAGAGGTATTTTTTCTTTCCTCTTTTAAAGAGGTCTCTGAGTTGAGGGGTGAGTATGGCTACATTTGAATTGATGCTGTTTAATGTTAAGTAGCGTGTTATTTACCAAGTTAACCTTCCACAGCTCAGGGTTTAACCCTTGGCTCTCACAGATGTATGTGGGAATTCTGCTGTGTAACTCATTCGCCCAGCAGAGTGAAGTGGGCCCAACACCATAATCAGTACCTAGTCCACACCCCTATCCCTGGAAGTGCTCCCGAGCTTCCCTGAAAAGGCCCAGTGTTCTGGCTTTGAGTGACAGTTGTCTCCACCCCTTTGAAACCACTTATAAGAAGGTGGCTTGTGTGTGCTCCCAAGATGTCTTTGCTTTTTCTAGCTATTCTTTTATCTCCACATCCTGGAAGTGAGTGGGCTCATTTACTCCCAACCCTCACCCCTTTGAAGCTTTTTATAACTTTATAAAATATGATCGGGCTTCTCCTTTTTTTCCCAGCGAATAGATATCAAGGGAATCTACATATAGTCCATTCTGAAAAATTTTAAATTTAAATAAAACCAGATTCAAACCATAGGTTTAGACTTTAAAGGCCTACCCTTTTAACATGGTTCTGTATTGCAGTCTGGAATTTTATTCTTGCTTCTTAAATGACAGTATTTCATTTCAAAACCATCTCCAGCTGATACTGCATTTCACTCTTTTGTTTCAATTCATTCTCAGAGGCAGTAATTCCCATTACATATTTGTGTTCAGACTGAGTGCAGTCCTAGGTCTGCTACTTATGAGACTCCTGGTCTTGGGCATAGGACTGGCTATCTCAACAAATCAATGTTCTTATCTTTAAATAGGGATTATAATAAGGGTACTGTGGAGACAGAATGAGTTACCTTTCTTAGAGAGCTTTATTAGGTTCCTTGGTATAGACAGAACAGCTAATAGCTGACATTTGTTTGTTTTTCTATTCTCTTTAAATACTGACTAGACAGGTAGCCCATCACCAGTAGTAAGTACTTCATTTAGCTCTTCATTTTCTCGTTTTTAGTTTTCCTTTCTGTGACTGTGTCTTAAGATTGCACTTGGTCTCAAGATTAATTCTTTTTCAGTCAGGGTACTGAAGACAATGGCACATGTCCTGTTTTCCTTGCTGCTTACACACTTGCTGTTCTTGATCAAGTTATTGCAATTCTCTGCCCTGTATTTGAGACACTAATGGTTAGGAACCAAAGGATCGTGTCTTTTTGTTTGTTTTTCGAGACTGCGTTTCTCTGTGTGTAGCCTTGGCTGTCATGGATCTCGCTCTACAGATCAGGCTGACCTCGAACTCACAGAGGTCCACCTGCCTCTGCTTCCCAAGTGTTGGGATTAAAGGCATGTGTCACCACTACCTGACTGATCATACCTTTTTTTCTTTTTTCAATCTATGAGGTTATTTCCAGACACATGGAGAGCTTTAGAGACCACCTTGCCCAACTCCTTATTTATAAGATTACAACATTAAAATTTAGAATTGTTAAATGCCGTGTTCAAGGACACAATAAGGATGGGCACAGACCTCCAGAGTCTTCATTGTAGCACACACAACACGGTGGGTGGGGGCGGCTTTTACTCAAGAAATGATACAAAAATCCTCTGCTTTCCCATCCCAAGTAGAGGAGGACGACTTTTCTACTATAGTCATTTTGGTGGGAGAATTTTGCATCTTTGTGTTTATATACAGGTCTTAATCACAATGTACCTTTAATATTTCTTTCATGAATGAATGTATCCCCTCTATAGACCTCAAAATCCAGTACATGATTATATAAACTAGAATTTTTCTTTTTTAATATAATGTTTTCTTAACTCTTGGATAATTTCTTATATTTTGATGCTATTAATTCCCTACCCTCTCCCCAACTTCTCCTAGGTCCACCTCTTCTCCCACACCTGCCCAACTTCATGACTTTTTATTTTTTGGTTGTGAGCCTAGCCTTTAATGGCTGAGCCATCTCTCCAGCCCTGACTTTTTATTTTGTAACCTACCTACCAAATACACTTGACCCTCTTGATGCTGCCCATGTACTAATGGGTGTGGGACCATGCAGGATGGTTGACTGACCAGACCACACAGCCTCAAAGACAACTGACTCTCTCCCTTAGAAGCCATCAGTTGTCAGTAGCTCCTAAGTTAGGAGTGGAGGCTGGCTAGCGCCACCCCCTGCCCATGCTAGACTACTGATTGGCTTGATCTTGTAAAACTAGCATTTTCCTAAACGCTTTCTACGAGGCAGAAACTGTTTTAAAGCACTTTCCAAATATTACCTCTTTGAAACCTTTCAATAACATTATGAATAGATACTGCTAGCAGCGTTTTGCAGAGGCATCGAAAGATAGGTACCTTGCAAAATCTCATTGCCAATGCTTATAGGAATTAGGATTCAAACCCAGGCATTTTGCCCTCCAGGCTGGTGTCTTTGATTCTCTAGAGTTGTACAAGTACCCTGTGATGATAAGTGTTCCCCAAAATATTGTGCACCCTAATAAATTTATCTGGGGTCAGAGAACAGAACAGTCACTAGATATAGAGGCCAGAAAATGGTGGCACACATGCCTTTAATCCTAACATTTCAGAGGCAGAGATCTGCCTGTATCTCTGTGAGTTCAAGGTCACACTGGAAACAGCCAGGCGAGGTAACAAGAGCCTTTAATCCCAGGAAGTGATGGCAGGAGCAGAAAGGTATATAAGGCGTGAGGACCAGGAACTAAAGCTGGTTAAGCTTTTAGGCTTTTGAGCAACAGTTCAGCTGAGATTCATTTTGGATGAAGACTCAGAGAGTTCCAGTCTGAGGAAACAGGATCAGCTGAGGAATTGGCAAGGTGAGGAAGCTGTGGCTTGTTCTGCTTCTCTGATCTTCCAGCATTCACCCCAATAAATGGCTCCAGGTTTGTTCTTATTAGTAAGACCATTTAAGATTCATGCTACAGTACCCCATGCAGCAAGGGGGCTAAAGGGTGAGCATTCTTAGCTTGACATGTGTTCTGTTACCTTGTATTTCTTCACTGACGTCAGGAGTGGGTTTGTCAGAGTCCAAATTTGTGGGGTGATACCACACATACAAAATAAAACAGCTTTCAGGTAGGTGAGGAATAAGGTAACAAGAATGGGTTGAGGCATTGGCTTTTTTTAAATATATAAGTTAGGAAAGAATTCAAAACATGCAGTTAACATTATTTTGTTCAGATACAATGGATTCTAAGGCTAAAGGATTAAATTCCTTAAGTGATTAACCTGGCTCTGCTTGGTCTGTTTCTATTTCATTTATAGGATATAATAAGCAGGGCCACATTTATTCAATGCCATTGGAATATGTTTACAGCAGGACTTATTTTTACACTAATCATGGTTTTCTAGTCTCAGAGGACATCTCTAGACAGAGAGGTTTCTAGAGTGGTGTCAAATCCTGAGAAGACAGCCCAGTTGAGTTAGTGGGATGGGTGACGACGGCAGACACAAAATCATTGATCCTGTTTCTGAGGATTTATCTTTCTCCCAGCCCTCTTGCTGATGTTCTCCCGAAGAGTAAAGGTTTAAATGGCCCACCCAATAATTTTCCTTACCACGATCAAACTAGTGTTACTTTCATGAATTTGCCTCTCTGGCCTGATCTTAGAGCAGAAGAACATTTTGTGTTCCTTGTTGGGACAAAATAAGTGATTCTTTCTCAAGTCAAAATATTGCTTAGCTTGCAAGCATCCTAACAGCACTCAGGCCAGGATGCCTTCCTGTGTTAGCCAAGAGCTTCTAATGCTACTGCCAGGCCTAGGGTAATTATGTTCAACAGAGGAATGGGAACTTAAACACAAAAGCCTTTGTAGATGAAGATTATAACCCTTTTGTTAGTCTCATAATTATATGTGCCTGCTCTTGACAGATTTTTATAAAGCTAGAAGAAAATGTCAAGAGTACCTTCACTAACCCATTATTTTATAGAGAAGGAACTTGAAGTTTGAGGTTAAACAATGTTTTCAAAGTCATAGCTATTTTGAGCAGATGGTTATCTAACTGGGATCATTGATAAAATATGACTTATTTTTAGTTTTGAAAATAATTTTTTTTAACACTTGCTATATGTTAGGCACACTGTGTGGGCCCTTTCCTTACTTTATTTCACTTCACCCTGCAACTTGGTGTGCGACGTTCTTTGTTGTTATCATTATCATTCTGTTGGACAAACAGAGGCTCAGAGAGGTTTGGAGGTGTTGAGGTCATCAGAAGTCACATTGCCAGCCAGAGATGGATGCTGGAAGCCATCTGCCACAGCAAAGGGCTTGACCCATTAAACAACACTGGTTTTAAAGCCAAGATCCTTTCCGCCTGTAGCACAGTTTCTGATCAGCAAGATAGGTTCTTCACTCTGGTCATGAATCAGAGTTTCCAGTCCAGTCATTCATAGAAGGGGTTGAGCAATAAAATAGGTTGGGGGTGGAAATGAAAGTTTAAACACTAATCCCAAAGAGGGCCCTTCATTGCAATGAAGTGGAAACAGATGGTGGGTACGAGAGAGAGCATTGTCGTGGCTGTTAAGAGCTTGGGTTTGTGAAAATGCAACCTAAGGATTTGCTTTGTTTTTACAACCTTACAGGACCATCCCTCATGAGCGGAGAATCCTAACCATCCTACAGTGGCTTTCACTACCAGACAATGAGAGGTATCTGTTCCCATCTGTCCTTTTCTTTCTTCAGGACATTTTCATTCTGGGCAAGTGCTGGACAAAATATTAGATGGACTGCGCCATAGAAGCCCAGCCAAGGATTGATGTTATGGATTACTCCAGCTGTTAATCTTGGTGACTTCAGTAGACCTGAATCGAGTTTTTGGCTTTCATAACAGAATTGATCAGCAGTAACTCAAGGATTGGAAGGCATTAAGGCTGAGTGTTCCCCTGAATGTAGTCAGTTTTTTCAGTCCCAAAGATTACATGACCTGTGGCTATGATTACTGGATTCTGCAACTGAAGGATCAGAATCTCCAATGATGTTCAGTTTTTTTTTTCATTGTGGCTTTTAGTCTTTTGAAGTGGTACTTGCAGTTACCACACTGGGGAGTGGTGTAGAGGTGTAGAGTGACGGGTCAAGAATGCATGGAAAGTAAAAGTTTCCATGGTAACACTAATAGTAGGTGGGAGACTAACTAAGCTAGAAGGATTTCGTTTGTAAATTAATTTTTTTAGGTTAACATTCAAAGCGATGGGTCTCATTATGGCTTTTGCATATATATATATGTGTGTGTGTGTGTGTGTGTGTGTGTGTGTGTGTGTGTGTATGTGTGTGTGTATGTGTGTGTGTCTGTGTGTGTGTGTGTGTCTGTGTGTGTATGTGTGTGTGTGTCTGTGTGTGTGTGTGTCTGTGTGTGTGTGTGTGTGTGTGTGTGTGTGTGTGTCTGTGTATGTGTGTGTGTCTGTGTGTGTATGTGTGTGTGTGTCTGTGTATGTGTGTGTGTCTGTGTGTGTGTGTGTGTGTGTGTGTGTGTGTGTGTGTGTCTGTGTGTGTATGTGTGTGTCTGTGTATGTGTGTGTGTCTGTGTGTGTGTGTCTGTGTGTGTGTGTGTGTGTGTGTGTGTGTGTGTGTGTGTGTGTGTGTGTGTGTGTGTGTGTGTGTGTGTGTGTGTGTGTGTGTGTGTGTGTGTGTGTGTGTGTGTGTGTCTGTGTGTGTGTGTGTGTGTGTGTCTGTGTGTGTGTGTGTGTGTGTGTGTGTGTGTGTGTGTGTGTGTGTGTGTGTGTGTGTGTGTGTGTGTGTCTGTGTGTGTGTGTGTGTGTGTGTGTGTGTGTGTCTGTGTGTGTGTGTGTCTGTGTGTGTGTGTGTGTGTGTGTGTGTCTGTGTGTGTGTGTGTCTGTGTGTGTGTATGTGTGTGTGTCTGTGTGTGTATGTGTGTGTCTGTGTGTGTGTGTGTCTGTGTGTGTGTGTGTGTGTGTGTGTGTGTGTGTGTGTGTGTGTGTGTGTGTGTTACAATGTTTTGCTTCCTCTTATTTCCTTCCTACTGCCTTCCTGTGTACCCCTGACCCCCTTGGAGGTTTTTTGAGCATGTGATATGGGGTTCTCTGTGTAGCCTGGGGTTGACTCTGGGTCTAATTTTCCTACAGGCCTTCAGTTTATGCTTTCTATTCTGAGCAGCCCGATTTCTCTGGACACAAATATGGCCCTTTTGGCCCTGAGGTTAGTAATTTATCATCTGCCTGAGGAGAACCCATGTTGTTGGGCCACCTAATGTCCAAAACTTTATTTCCCGATTTGTGGAAAGTCTGGGAGTTTTCAAATCTACAAGATGTATACAATGTCAAATAATTTCAAGACTGAAAACTTAAAAAAACCTTAAATGTACTTGTTTCTCTTACAGGAACTTCATTTCAGATTGCTTTGGTATAAAAATATATCCTAAACACGATGTTGTGGGAAATGGGGGGATTTCTAGCCTTGGAGGTATTAGTGGAACAAGGTGAAAGTTTGGCCAGCAGTGAGATAGGACAGAAGGAATCTATGAAACCTCTGGTATACAAGACATCACAACTGAATTTTAACGCCTTTAAAACGATTACACAGTTCACAGAGTTCTTTTGCTAGCTCCAGTAGCCTTAGCATGGGTGATTAACCGGACATGTAGCCTAGTAGAGATACATTTAATGGGTTATTTGGACATAGATGTTCATACTGTGAAACCATGAGTACCTCCAAAGTTAAAATGAGTTCTTAAATGAGAGAGATTCTCCATTTGAGGCATGTGGCTAATGGAGCTGGCAACACCCTGATCACACTTAGCCATCCCACTAGGAGACAATCTGTTTGTAAAGCATAGTTCACATTCAGGAAATGGTTTACTATTATTGTGTTTTATTCATTGAAGATGAAATTCTTCCTAACATTTTAGTATAGATCACTTGAAATATGATAAAGTCTACAAGTCAAAATTTTAATACATTTAAAATATTTTCCATTTTCCCCCCCATGGGGCACAGAGGTTACTACAACCATGTAAAACTTGATTTGAGCTGAGAAAATTATTTTAAAAAGTGTTTGTTGATGGGTACTGTCTCCAATTCTCTGGAAGCCTGTGATGGCACAATTGCTCTAACTAAATTCACTGTGTTCAGCATACAGATATGTTAGAGATGCAGATAAACGTATCTTGATTTAAGCAGTTTTGAACAAATTTCTCTATGTCTAAATAAAGGCAGTGAATACCAAGAAGCCATGAGGATTTCTGAATACTTTAGCATCAATTCAGTGTTTGATGAATTTTTTTAAGCACTAGAAACTAATAGCTGTCTGAAACCATTCATAGTTGGTCTTGAATCACGGAAGTCATATAAATCTGAGGCTTTTTGATTCTTTTGATGTTTAAGCGTTCTTGCAGGATCATGAAACACAAATGATAAAGCAAGATAAACATCTGCATACATGAAACACAAAAAAACAAGGATGGCTGTTTTATCTTTGGGAAGACTTTCCTTGATATTAATCTAAAATGAACTAGAGGGACTAGATTTTATTAAAATGTAAAAAAAAAAAAAAAAAAAATCCATCCCATTAAACACCTAACTAGTTCCATGTGCTCTATTAAAAAATCCAACGTTGTCTGAGTAATATCCTTTAAAAGAAGAAAACAGGAGTTGATATTGATATGGCCATTCTTTTGAAAGTTGAGTCTGGTTCTTAAAGAGGTTTATGGCTTATTTAAGTTCCTTGGTAAGTAGAGGATTTGTATTAGACTCACAGACCACGAGACTTCTTCCCACAGAACCACCCAACCTTCCTTGGGATGAGCAAAGCCACCTATTAATAACTGTGTTCAAATTATAGGAAACACCATCTGTGTAGAATGAGCTGGCTCTTAACAATACAGATAGATTATAACATGTTTGCTACCTTAAATCACATGGCTTAGCAGTCAGTGTTCTTTTCTAGGGATGTCTCTGAGTTTGGGATATGTGTGGTTTCATTATAGCTACCTTGTGAAAGTAGATGTATTTTGAGTAAGAAACAACCTGGTTGTTTTGAAGTGCTGAGCAATGACTAAATGAAGCACATGTCGAATACTTTAACTTGGTATAATGATGGTTTTTATGTCCATAATTGCTTATAAATATATAAGCCTTTCCTCCGCATAGTATTTTTGAATTAAGAGTTGTAAGTATTTTTATTATGTTCTTTTCAGTATTAACATTGCTTGTAGCTGGAGTTTTCTTCCCTATCTGCTGGATAAACATTATTAATTGTATGTCTTAGAGTATATGATAGCCTGACCACATTCTTCTCATAAAGAAACAGACATTTTCAGATTTTGACTATTTTCCATATGGTTCTAAGTAACTTCTACTGAAATCAAGACAAAATGGTTTTGTGCATTTAAAATAGAACCAAAGCAAGCCAGCAAAACCTTTCTTGTGTCATAAACTTGATTGGTTTATATACCTGTTTATCATAAGCATATATTTATATACACCCATGTATCCTCATAGATCTTAAGTATGCATGAGAGCACACTAGGTGAAAGGTTGTTTTAAAATGCATACCATTTTACAAATAATAAGAAAAAAATTGCATTTGAAATGAATCTAAACAGCAAAAGAGTTATATGGCACAGTAAAATGAATTCAATTGAAGCTTGTGGTTTATTTGCTTAATATTTGAGTACACTTGTTTTTCAGGGTGAGTCTCAAAAGCTATTAACTGAGATGGCCAAACACGGGGCTAACAGTTTCAAGAAATGGTGTACTGCTCCTGGTTTCATAGTGTAATGGTGAATGTTCAAAATATGCTTGCTTTTGATTATTGGCACAATCTTTTTTCTCTTTGACCTCTGCTTTCTCTGTGACCTCTTGTTCGGCTGCTCTTCTGGGCCTAGAGGCAGAGCTTTGGCTGGCTGGTCCCTACCTTCAGATGGTAAAGAATCCTTCTGAAAAACAGGGAAGATTGCGCCCCCCCCCTCCCCCCATTCTCTGAATAACCTCAGGCTAAAACTTCTAAATTCAGGCTGAAGTATGGCTGGTCAGTGAAAACTTAGCTTTCATCTACCTCTAACATGTGAAGAAAGAGAAACATGCCTTTGTAATCCCTGGATGAAAACTCAGTTTGCTTAAACTCCATTTCTTCCGCTCTTCTAACCTGCTGCAATTGGAAGGGTTCTCTTTGGGCGTCTTTGGAATGTTGGAGTCCTTTGCAAATGGCCTAGAGTTGGATGGGCAGATTTGAGCACTCGCGGAATGTACTTGGTGACTATGACATGGAAAAACCCTCTTCCTTTTCTCTGCTCTTCTCATGGAGATTTGCCTAAACTAGAAGCATTAAAACCAAAGCAAACTGAACCAAAGTCTACGGGGCTGTGACTTTTGATTGCTCTGCCGGAGAGAGAGGATGAGACAGAAAGAGAAGTGCTCTTGCAGCCGCTTGCCCTGGGAACAGAGCAACCGCATGGCAGATGTTCTCCTTGGTGGCACTAACCCTGTTCCTCTTCCCGCCCCTGCCTGCATCCCAATGGCTCTTGGAACAGTCCTGCCAAGAGATAAGGTAGCTAGGTAGACAGCAGGACCTGCTGCTTTAATTCACCTTTGCACCATCAGCAAATCAGGGGCTGGTTTTCTCCAGCATTGGGGGCTCTTCCTTAGATGTTACTGCTCTCTGGAATTCTAAATAATGCTTAGAGAATCACTGTTGCATCAGACAGGGAGCTGGCTTCCCATAGCAAGAGTCTGAGTAGAGGCTTTCTTCATCTCTCTACCTTGGTGAAGAAATCTCAGGGACTTTTGATAGCTCTCATTTTCAAAGAGGATTTCTAGGCACACAGTCCTGTGTTCCTCTTTGTGGCTGAGGACCATTCATTCAGGACCAACAGGGACTATTTATTATTTCTGTTTTATTTTGTCCTTTGTTGTGCAAGCTGAGAGCCCTCTAATGTATTTGGTGGTGTGATCAGATAGATGTCCCTCAGTTGCTGAATCGGAACCACCTACATGGACCTCATGCTCATCTTGAAGTGACCAAGTGACTTTGACTCTGCTTGGTTATACACTAGTAGTACATCATGCACAGAGAGCTTTCTGTAACTAAGGGATAGTCTATCCCCAGCTCAGGAATCATGGCACTTAACTAATATCACTTTCAGATGTATCCATACATGGGCTTCTTAGCCAAAAGCACCCACATGACTAGATCCTCTGAAATTATATCCTGCTATCAACAATGAAGTTGTGACCATATTGAGACCCACATCAGTGGTTTCTCTCTATAGAGGGCCCTGAATCACCTTTCATTCCAATGTGTTCTCCCTTAAGGAGAACTTAGTTTTTCGAACTCAGACTCTGCTGACCCCAGATTGGGAGAGTATGAGCTTTTACTATCTGGCCCAGAGGGACATACGACTTCTGAGTGCAGACATCTCTATCCGCCAGCACAGGAGAGTAGTTATGGCTCACCTCTTTCTCCGGCTAAAAGACCTAAGAGGAAAGTTGCCCCTAAGAGGAGACAGGAAAGACCAATTGCTCCTCCAAAGAAAAGAAGAAGAAAATTACATAGGATGGATCATTATGCAGCGGAAACTCGTCAGGACAAAGTAAGTTTATCCACTGTTCCAAACCTCTGTGGCGGGCAGTTCTGGCTCGAAGGCTGCCTTTGGTGACTTGGTTTGAAAATAGTCTGGGTAAGGTTTAGGAAAACTGGTGCGTTGTCTTTGGCTTTGAGTCTAGGACCATCTGGTCCTTTAGGGGTTAACAGTGATGTGAAAACATCTTCAACTCTCCTTACAACAGGAAAAAGAAGGAGTCTTTTATCTTCTTTCAAGTTAGCTGACTCCACACGGATGTTGCCATTTAAGCTTGTAGGGCTGCTGTTTCTGTTTGGAAAAAAAGTCACCATGGTTTGTGGTGCTGCCTCTTGAGAAGACCTTTCAGAAGGTAGTAGGGTGTGTCTTTTAAAACAGCGTAGACTAGAACTCAATGAAATGCTAACTTACGTGAGTGCTGTGTCCTCTCTGAGACCAGCAGAGGCCTTTGTGGATGAAGGAATAGTTGAAATAGCAGGAAAGAGAAAATGATGGGCAGATAGAGCTGCATGTTTTTCTCAGAATCATAGTAACAGGATTTACTTTCAGCATTTACATTCAAAAGAACTTTTGCTTACTCACTTCCTTAAAACTTTCAAATTCCTTTGAGGCATATTCTTCTTTATGAACCCAATTGCTAAGAAGTAGGTTCTGGATTCTACCTGAATTGTCCCATTGAATAAAGGAAAATAACTCAGTGCCAAGGATAGACATGTGTTATGCATTTCGTGTTTTTATGTCTAGACATGGATCTTGGAGGACAGTGTGTGTTTCTCAGACAAATACCACTTAGTCTCACATCTGTTAGTCCCTTCAAGTTTTGTGGCACATCTCATTCTGCAAATTTCAGTTGTGATTTGGAATGCTGATGCCTGTCATGAAGAAAAAAGGCCTCCACCTTGTTTCATGAATGAAATGATACAAGGAAAGATCTTGAATCATCCCAGTAGATTCAAATGGCAGATGCTGTAATGTATTTGATTGGAAGTGATGCTCAGGTATCTCATTTGCATCTTGTTTATCTTGAATGTATATGTGTGTTTGTTACCTAAGCTGTGAAATCCATCTAGACTACTGTGAAGTGTCTGATGGGAGGTTTCTTAAAAATCTTTCCATTGCATCGTCAGATGAGTGTAGAGAGGTCATCCTGTGTACGTGTGGGCGCTCAGGACGCCTGTTGAAGCTACAGAGAGAGATGGTGGATTAAGTTTCTTGGGCCTTGGAAATGGTCCTCAGAGCAGAATTAGGAGTTTGTACTTTATCAGTCTAAACAGAACAAATTCTGTGGTTCATTTTTGTTTGTTAGGATTCTTGTCGATTTTTATTCAATCTGTTTGAGAAGAAGGAAGTTGAGATTCAATAGCCTGTCCTTAAGACAGCTTTATTTGCAGGCAATTGGTTGCTCTCTGAGGTTGGCAGTTAGGGTCTTTGGAATAAGCGATGAATCCTATTCTACTAATAATGTCCTAATTCATTTCCCAGGAGGAGGTGATGGTTTTAACCTCTAAATCCAATGCTTTTGATTCCCTCAGCTGCTCTCTCTCTCTCTCTCTCTCTCTCTCTCTCTTTTTGACATGGTTCAAAGTCTGGAGATTTTATATAGAGAACCAGGGTTTTCCACTTTCCGTCTGATTTTCTATTCACTCTCACAACTCTTGGATTTAAAGAATGTGTTTACATTTTAGAAAAGCCATTTTGTGCTTCAAAAAGAATTTGCCTCAGCAATTTGTGATATTTCATATCAAAATATTTAAAAATGGATAGAATAAGGATGGCTTTTTATTTATATCCTCAAAAAAAAAAAAAAAAAAAGGAAAATGGTGGGAAAATATTCCCTAGACAAAACTCTGCCTCTGGGCCAGAAGTTTTCTTTCCAGAACATTCTAAGGGTAGAAGACCTATGGAAATCAAAAGGTAAAAATACATAAATAAATATGTGAGGACTAACTTGCTTTTTGCAGATGACAAATCCTCTGAGGGAGATTGACAAAACTGTGGGGCAATTAATGGACGGACTGAAGCAACTCAAGCTGCACCGGTGTGTGAATGTTATCTTTGTTGGAGACCATGGTAAGGCTTCATGTTCTTCTTTGCAGATAGAAGTTTTGCAGAGTGGTGGTGGTGCAGGCCTTTCATCCCAGCACTCAGGAGGGAGGCAGAAGCAGGCGGATCTCTGTGAGTTTGAGTGCACCCTGGTCTACGGAACGAATTCTAGGACAGCCAGGGCTACACAGAGTAACCCTGTCTTAACAAACAAACAAACAAATAAGCGATAGAAGGTTTCTAGGGTGTTGAGAAAAGAAATTGTTGCTCTCAAAATCCAAAGTTCTGTTCTTAATTTCTTTTTCTTTGCTTCAGAATAGGGAAAGGAATTAGGTCATGACGCAAAAGTTGGAGAGATCCAGGGATCTGCATCCTCATGTTCTTTGTAGGAGAGACCTTTCTATAAAACTCTGTCTCCTATTACAGCGTGGCAGACAACTGACACATGATATTAATGACTTCCTCTGTGACTTCCACATAGCATGTGACAGTCTCCTGCCTCTGTGAACATCATCTCCAACAGGAGCCCAGAGAGTCTGTGTGGTTAAAATGGCAATTGTAAATGTTTGAAGGAGTTAGAGATGTAGGCGTCTTGTCAAAGATATGACATTTAAGTCAAAAGGTTTCCTGGAGTTTTCAGAGAAAATTCAAGGCCCAAATCAAGGCCTCAACAGACAAGACCATTAAAAGAGGAAGAAGTAGTGTAGGAAGTGGCCTGCTCTTCCTCTCTTCTTTCTTTACACACACACACACACACACACACACACACACACACACACACACACACACACATTCAGCCCTCCCCTTAACTCCTTCCAACCTCCCCACCTCTTCCCATTCTTATGTCCTCTTTTTTGTTTTGTTTTTACTAAGCCACTAAGTACAATTTGTATTACCCATATATTCATGACTGTGGAGCCATCTGTCAGAACATGGTAGACTTAGCAGGGGACACATCCTTAAGGAAAACTGATTCTCCCTCACCTAGGACTCATCAATTGTCAGTAGCTCTTCAGTTAGAAAGGGGGCTCATGATCCCTTCTCCACTCATCATGGAATTGTTGACCATCTTGATCTTGTCCAAGCAACCACAGGTGCTGAGTTCATGAGGGCAGTGGTCCTGTCATGTCCAGAAGATACTGTTTCTCTCTTGCCCTAGCTCCAAACTCTAGCTCTTGGGCTTTTTTCACCCCGCCTTCTGCAATAGTGTCGGAGGCCCGGGGAAAGGCTTGTGATAACAGATGTTCCATCTATGGCCGAGCACTCCACAGACACTGGCTTTCTGCATCTTTTTTGTTTGTTTGTTTTTCGAATCAGGGTTTCTCTGTGTAGTTTTGGTGCCTGTCCTGGATCTCGCTCGGTAGACCAGGCTGGCCTCAAACTCACAGAGATCTGCCTGGTTCTGCCTCCTAAGTGCTAGGATTAAAGACATGTACAACTACCACCCGGCGACTTTCTGCATTTTGACACATTGTTAGTTTCCTGCATTCACTGTTGCCCCTTGCACAAAGAAAATGCCCTGGTGAGATCTGAAAGCTGTATTAATCTATGGATACAGAAATATAAATTTAGAGGGCAGCTGGGTACTATGTCCTCTTAGATAAGTAATAATAGTAGGTTTACCCCTGTACGTAGGGCTTGTAAGCTCATTGGCTGCATATTCTTGGCCAGGTTTACAGTACCAGTCATGTGCTTCCTCCTGTAGAGTAGACCTGAAATCCAAGCAGAGAGTGATTGATTGTCTTCCTAACATTCATGCCACTATTACATCCCTGAGGCTTCTTGCCACACTGGTCAGTGTAGTTTACAGGGTTCACAGCTGAGTAAGATTGTTGATGAGAATTTAGCCCAGCAGCCTACATAGCACCTTCCAATACTCTGAAATCTAGCTAGCAGAAGGGAGCTTATTTTCAGAGAGCATGTTTATTCATAGACACACAGACTCGGTTCTAGAGAGTGCCACCTATGTTCTGAAACCATCAAACTGTGAACTATAATAATGACCTTGGAATTTGAGGCCATTCTTGTCTAGTAGAGAGTAAAAAAAAAAGCAAAAACCAAAAAACAAACAAAAAACAAAACAAAAATTGATTGACTTCTCGGTGATTTTATAAATAGTAGTTTGTGAATCTCCTTAGTTATATTTTGGCCCCTGAAATTTTATTTCCAGAGCATTCTAGAAGATCTGAGGAACTGGGCAAGGGGTGGAGTTTGTGGACGCTAACTTGCTTCCCTGAGTGGATTAAATGATACCCTCTGCAAGATCATTCTCATCTCGTTTGGCTTAGTGGAAAGCTGAAAGCAGGGTGGAAATTGGAGCATGTGACCCTCTAATTCAATTTAAGTTGCCCAGACGTGTGGAGAGCATTTGCTCACATGTTGGAGGCAGATATCTAAGAAGTGGATGGTTCCAGTGAGTCACATGTTGGAGCACCATAAAGGTCATGGGCAGAGTAAAACCCTTTCTCAATGTGCAGATTACTAAAATGAATGGATCCATTGGTTCCAGAAAGCTAGGGCACCTCTCTTTTGAAAGGTATCTTGCCTACAGTTTCAGGCAGGCCCTGGGTTTTGGCAGAATGAATTTCTATGGCGCTCAGATTACACCATGAATCTTATGCAATCTGTACACCATCTGCCTCTGCAAATCTCAGCTCCCTCATCTGCAGAATGAAAACACGGATTCCACACAGGGGAAATCAGTCTGGAGGGAAGGGGAGGAGATTCTAGAGAAACCCTAGGCACATGCAGCCCAGGGAGATTGCTCAGTTTTGGAACTACAAAAGTGATTGTTGAAATGCAACAAGAGTCTTCCCATCTTCCATTCATCTGTAATTGGAGATTTTCCCCTTTCTGGGGTAACATTTTACTAGAACACATAGCTATTCATTATTTTAACTTTTTCTTCTTGAAAGCTTTAATGTTGAAAGAAAAGACATGCCAGGCGGAGGTGGCACATGTCTTTAATTCCAGCACTCAGAAGGCAGAGGCAGGAGGATCTCTGTGAGTTTGAGGCCAGCCTGGTCTACAGAGCGAGTTCCAGGACAGCCAAGACTATACAGAGAAACCCTGTCTAAGGAAAAAAATGAAAGAAAGGAAAGACTTTTAACAAAACACAATATGACTGTGATCTGTTAAAATACGTTTTATTCCTTCTTCATACTGATTGATATTAAAAACTTAAAAATAGCCAGTGAGATGGTTCAGTGAAGAAAGGTGCTTTCCAGGTGAACCTGGTGACCTGAGTTCATTCCCTGGAATCTCTGGAAAGGTACAGAGAGAACTGACTCCATCAAGTTGTCCTCCGACTTCCACATGTACACTGTAGCACCCCTTGTGATGAACACACACAACAACAATAAAAATAATTTTAGAAAGAAAAGAAGAGATAGATCCAGGATCTCCAAAAGTGATCATTTGAATTGTATCACATCTGGATCATTCTGGATTCCATTTCTTTTGCTCTAAACCCTTAAGACCCTGCCTAGAATCATTTATTTTCCCTCGTGGAGAATATTAGTATACTAGATGGTAGAAGGCAGTTCATTGGCCTCCCTTGATCCAAGGAGAATGTGTTCCATAACTCCTAGTAGACGCTGGTGATTGCAGTTAACACAACCCTGTAAATCTGCCTTCTCTGATACATTTGTAATTATAGGATCTAATTTATAAATTAGACATAGTAAGAAATTAACAACAATCACTAGTGATAAAACACATCGATCAGGAGAGTATGCTGTAAAAAGTTATCTGAATATGATCCCTCTTAAGTCCTGTGTGGGTACATTGGCTAAAAGGATGACTTATGCCTTAAGCAAAATGGAGCAGAATGGGTAGCCATCAATTTCATTATGCTATTTAGAAGAGCAGTTTAAAATTTGTAAGTTATTTGTTTTTGGAATTTTCCATTAATATGTTTTGGATTGTTACTTAACACAGATAACTAGACATTCAGAGAGTCAAACCATAGGTGTGCAGGCTGACACCAGCTGTACTGTAAACTTTCATTGTTCTGGGTCAACTTGTGAATTCTAAAAAATGTTATTAAAGATCTCTATGAGTTTTAGAACTGCAGAGCTGCTAGGGTATAATCTTAATATTTAAATTACTTCTCAAATTATCGAAAATTCCCCTAAAAGGCAGAAAACAAATTTGAAGGTGAGAAGGAATATCGGTTAGTTTAAAAAAAAAAAATCCCTCATTAGATCTTTTCTGTGCAGTAGGTGCTAACTTCCGATTGTAATTATGTTGCTTACCACTTGTTTGTGTACGTTATTTTGTTTGTCAGTCTGGGTGGTAATTTGAACTGACTTTTGTTTTTCTTCCCCTCATTTCTTGTTGCCAGTATTGTTTGTCAGTAAACACCCAAGGCCACCAGTGAAGATAGAGTCAGGAGCTGTGACTATATCCTTAAGATAGGGGATGTACTAGAAGGAAGAAGAACAGGAAATGGCATCATTTAAATATGTGTGTACGTGTGTGTGTGTGTGTGTGTGTGTGTGTGTGTGTGTGTGTGTATGTGTGTGTGTGCACATTCTGCAGAGACCAGAGGTATAGATACCCCTGGGGCTGGAGTTACAGGCAGTTATAATCTGCCTGACATAAGTTCTAAGAATTGATCTCGGATCCCCTTTAAGAACTGTATGTGCTTTAAACCACAGAGCCATCTTTCCAGCTCCTGAAGTGACATTTTGCAAAAGCGAAGTATAAGTGCATATTCCAGTCATTCATGCCACCCTCTCTCTTATTCTGCTGGAAACAGATTGAAGCAGTAGGGTCTACTTTTTTTGTTTGTTTATTTTTTTTTATCATGAGTGATAAACAATTTATTGTGGTATTAATGGGTCCCAACATTTTGATTTCTAGAAATGTTCAATATCTTTCCTGTTTAGTATTGCTTGAAGGTTATAAATATTTTCTGGTATAAAAATTGCTTATTGAGAAGAACAGCTGAAATGTGATTATCAAGAATCTTGTACATGTGAAACTACCCCTTTGACCTACCTATCTGAGAACCACATATTCCTTACTGCCTCCCTTACCTTATTTGTGTCCCCATGTTCATACAGGGACCTCAGATTCACACAGTCAGTTACACCCATCCCTGCCACATGCCATTAGCCTCAATTTTTAGGCAGGAATGTGGACTTTCACTGCTCACTCCACTCATCTTTTTGATCAAAGACCACCCTCCTCAAGATAGAGGCCATAAATATATTCTGGAAACTCCATCAACCCCGTGACCTGCCTGAGGGCTATGTGCCTGCCTTCCATGCCCCCTTCTGCCCCCTCCATTGGGCAGAGGTCCTAGACTTGGGGTTCCTACTCCACAAGCTCAATAGGGTCTATTTTTAATGAATGAATGTTTTTCATAATGACTGTCAATAGCTTTTGTTTTTCAAACACTCTTACATTTATTTGCTTTTTTATTTAGTGTGTGTGTGTGTGTGTGTGTGTGTGTGTGTGTGTGTGTGTGTGTGAGAGAGAGAGAGAGAGAGAGAGAGAGAGAGAGAGAGAGAGAGAGAGAGAGAGGTGTAGCACTCATGTAGAAGTCAGAATGTAATTTGTGGGAATCTGTTTTTTCCTTGTACCATAATGGGCTTCAAGCATCACGCTCAGGTAGTCAGGCTTGGGGACAAGCACCTTTACCCACTGAGTTATCTCCCTGGCCCCAAAACATGGCTTTTTGCCTTGCTGTTCTTGCTCAATAACTTAAAATAATAATTGAGGTGAGACATTTTCATCCTCCTGCATATGAGATGGTATGGTTAAATGAACATTTGGAGAAAGATGTCACATCAAACAACCTCAAAGGTGAAGTTTCCTCTTATTAGGTTGCTAT
This sequence comes from Onychomys torridus, assembly GCF_903995425.1. Taxonomy (NCBI): domain Eukaryota; kingdom Metazoa; phylum Chordata; class Mammalia; order Rodentia; family Cricetidae; genus Onychomys; species Onychomys torridus. The sequence continues at coordinate 20,986,124 of NC_050458.1, read as the reverse complement.
AATCTAACCAAAGACATACTAGAATGCCATCTTCAGTGTCTGTGTGAATGTTTTAGGATTTCGACCTTAATACTGTCTAACAGTACTTGGTGTATGTGTGCTTTTCTATCCCCACAGGAATGGAAGACGTAACATGTGACAGAACTGAGTTCTTGAGCAACTATCTGACTAATGTGGATGATATTACTTTAGTGCCTGGCACTCTAGGAAGAATCCGATCCAAATTTAGCAATAATCCTAAATGTAAGTTGGTTCTTCAGATATTAAGTAGTTCAACTAATAATCAATGGGAAAGGTAAGACTTGTTCTCTGAAACTAGAGAAATCCTTCTTGGGCTTCAGTTTTTCTCATCTGATGCTAAAGACTTGTTATCTCTGAGGACTCGTGTGGACATTAACTGATGTGGATTGTTTATAGTGGTTCCTGGCATAAAGTGTCATTGACTGAACATTTGCTCTTGTTTTTATCATCTGGAAATTGCATGCAATTTGAAGCATGTTTATACCATCTATTTATAGAGGAGAATTTTATGGTTTCAAGGGCAGGCTGGTCCCTTTGGTGAAGGTCGAGTCCCAGGGTTGACGGAATTAACAGTGGTACCCTCAAAGTTCCCCAGTACCTCCTGACTCTTTCCTTTTGTCAAAGTGATGTACAGAATTCATGAGAGGAAAAATACTACATTCTTAGAGATTGTGAACTATTCTGAAAAATTAGAAATTAAAAAAAAAACCCTGGAAGAATTATGAGATTTTTAACTTATTTAGCATGCTGAGGGTGTGATATGCCACTAACACAAACTTTTACTTTGTTTTGCTCCTATCTAGATTTTGAAAACCACATGGAACCTCTTTTTAACCCTTAACATTTTTTAATTATATATATTAATTGTATACGGCATTATGTCACATAAGGGCATTTTCCTATGAGCTTATATTGTATATTTCTAAACATATATAGTTTTACTTCAGATATGCTACATTTGAATAGAACCTTCAGAATAATAAACCATTGACATCAAGCTCAAAGCTTTGGAAACTCAAAATTTTCCTAAGTTATGTTCCTAAGTCAACACAAATGGGACGTATTCCAGGGTCAACGTTGTGAAATCAACAAAATATTGGTGTTTCTTACTTTTTTCCATGTCCTTTTCTGTCCTTTGTGGCCTCAGCACCTTTGGTCCCTTGGGCGAGATGCAAGCCTTCCTAAAGGATACCTCTGTATTTTAGCACTTGTGTTTGAAGGTGTATGCAGGAATTTGCTTATTTCTTTATTTCAAAAAGTATTTCTGACATCAGTAAACATAATGGGAAGACTGAGCAGATGAGCAGCTTTGTTGGGGACCTGTGGAATTGTATTTCTACTAATGAAATATTTGTGCTCTCCATTCATTTTGGGAGAGACGTTGAGGGAAGAGCACAGTGGTGGCCTTTTGCTGTTGTTCACTCTGCAGCTCTTCCAGGTTCTCATTGAGACCCTGGACAAGCCTCTTCAACACACCGTGCCTCATCTTCCTCATGTGTAGAATAACGATTGTGGGATGACTGAATGAGACATTGTGTCAATGTAATTACATTGTATTTAATGCATAGTCAAAGCTATATGTTAAGTACAAAGATGAGGTCTTGGCTTTGTTATTGTTTCACATGAATATCAGCACAGTCTTATTAAGTCCCTCCGGTAGCCTTGCATGGTATATATTGCCATTGTATTTATGGACAGTGGAAGTCAAGGGCGGAGAGAGGGTTGAAGGAGCTGTCTCAGAGGATGACAGTAAATGGTAGAGCTAGGATTAGAACCCTGATTTGCTGATTCTTTCAAAATTTGATTACATTTATTTATTGTGTTCATAGATATGCATGCACGCACAGATGTACAACAATGCCATGTGCCGTAGGATATCTGTGGAGGTCAGAGGACAACTTGTGGGAATTAGATCTTCTGTCCAGCATGTTGGCCTTGGGAATAAAACTCAGGTTGTTAGGAATGGTGGCAATTAGTTTCCTGACTGAACCATCTGGCTAGCCCCATTTGCTGATTCTTTATCACCACCCTTTCCTCATTCAAAATGAGCTGGGTAGCATAAGATGATGAGTTTAGACTGAAGGACTGGTGTCTTAAGCAGATGCCTTTGGTTTTACCTAAGAATTCTCTGGGGTGTGTCGAGGATGACATTGCCTCATGTTTTTGCTTTTTCCAAACCAGCAGTTCTCAACCGGTTGGTCAAACCTCTCTCTGCAGAAATATTTACATTACAATTCATAACAGTAGAAAAATTACAGTTATGAAGTAGCAACAAAAATTATTTTATGATTGTAGGCCACCTCAACATGACGAACTATATTAAAGGATTGCAGCATTAGGACGGTTGAGAACCACTGCTCTAACCTATCAAAGGATGTCAATTTCTTCTGTTTAGTCCCCATAAAGACTGATTCACAAGGCCAAAGAGTGCAGAAGCTCAGAGCATGGCTGGCTCAGTGGGGTTGTGTGTTGTGCTCCAGTGTGCAAGCTCCTTCACCTTCCAAAACCACTTGGCTGAGTGAGGGCTCTGATTGTCTCTCTATTCTGGGATCCTTATGAATGGCCAGAGAGAAAGTGCCTCCGGAGCTCATAGAGAGAAATGGGTGCATGGCATGGACTCAGTTATTATTACCTCGATCACTTGCTCACTTTCCATTAAATGCAGCTATTAAAACTTACGCAGAATGAAATAGACATTTTTTATCTTAGGATTTCAGAGCTTTAGGACTAAGTTGCTAAAGATAGTATTTAGTGTGTGCATGTGTATATTTTGAGGGAACCCACATTTTCCACAAATATGAATCCATGTTTTATTGATTATTGAGTGCTCACTAAGCACCACGCCCTGGGGATTACAACAGTGAGTGAGATGCACTAGGCTAGCTCCGCTGATGTTTCTGTCCCTGGGAGGGCTGCACTGGGAAAGCCAGGTCTCTTCTGAGTACTGCTTTTTCTATAATGACACATTGAAGCAAACTTTTTTTTTTTGAAAACAAAACAAAACCCCAAGAGCCTGCAATCTCTTTTTCCGCACTGTCCCCACAGAGGGGCACCCTGACAATAAGATCCGGTATGCACACACCCATCATTTACATAGTTGCACTTGCAGCAAGTTTGAGTGTAGGCTAAAATAGTCTTCATCTCCTGGTCATAAAAACACAAGGCAGCACACACATGTAAGCCTGCAGCTGGAAAGGAGGGCTCACCGGTGTCATTAGACCTATGATATCACCACAGTCTCTACTCACTTGCTGCATTAGAAAACTCCAACATCTTGCAGCGTTGCAGAGAGGCAGGAAATGATGAGAAAAGATCCCCTAAAAATGACCTGCTCAGTTCCTGACATGAAACTGCAAATAAACTCAAGTGGGTGCTCCCCAGGGAACCGTAGGGAAAACATGAAGCAAGTTACCCAGCAGCACTCTGTTGCCATGGGAGGGGGCTTCCCTTCTAGACAATGCAGATTGCTACAGGATTTGTTCCACATGTCTAGTGGTCTCTCTGTTCCTGAAATATTAAACACCTATACTTAATTATGCATCCGTTCCAAAGGACATGCAATTAAGTCTCTTTCTGTAAAAATCACCTCTCTTTGTGGTTATGTTTTGAAATCTTTCTCCCTTTCTCTGCACAGATGACCCTAAAGCCATTATTGCTAATCTCACGGTAAGTGTTGCAAGCCCTGAGGCCGCTGCCCTTGAAGCTGCTTCGACTTGCTCACCTTCCCATGTTTGCCTTCCCCGTGGGTGGGTAGGAACATTTTCCTCACCGACCTGCAGTCCTGTGTGTTTGTTTCCTCTAAGCTTTCAAAACTTCTGGCCTGTGGTCAGCTGTAGACTCCCCAATGGTCTTGGCGACGATACAAGCTGAAGCTTCATTCTTCCTATTAAGCTGAGAAGTATTTGCTTACGATGACTCAGATCTTTACTCACACTGAAACAGATCTGTTCCCATCTTCTATCCCTTCTTCCCACAGAGAGAGAGTTCAAAGCACTTGAGCATATCATCAGATAGGCCCGCACATGTCTCCTGCTCTCCTTCCAGCCCACCTCCCACTCCTTCCCTTGAGGCAATTGGGAAAGACCTTGAGTTTTGAACTGCCCTGAGTTGGGCTCACGAGTCAGGAATTTATCTTAAAAATTCCTCATATGCTCTGATAACCTATGACTTCTTTCTAAAGCTAACTCCCTTGGAACTGATTTGCTTTTAGCATGCATTATTTAATAGGGGATAGCAAATTCATTTATTTACTAACCATCTTTTTGTTGGGCTAACACTGCCTTCAACTTTCAAGAGACAGACTGTGTAGATCCCCCCCCCCGTGCCCCCCCCCCCGTAGAAAACATCCCTCTGTAAGACCACTATTCACTTATATTTCAGTGTAAAAAACCAGATCAGCACTTTAAGCCTTACATGAAACAGCACCTCCCCAAACGTTTGCACTACGCCAACAACAGGAGAATCGAGGATATCCATTTACTGGTGGATCGCAGATGGCATGTGGCAAGGTAATGTGGGGAGCCTGTCTCTGTCTTTATAAGCACTCTGCTGTCACTTGGAAATCCTTTAAGGTTCTTGGTCATCATTAAAAACATCTGGGCTGGAAATAATCTCGTAGTTTGGAATTTTTTTGTATAGTAGAGAATCGATGAGAATAGAAATAACTCATCTCTAGTTCCTGTGTCTTATTTTAGTTTCTCATGCATCTCTGTGCACAAGTTTTATGGAGACATTCTAGATTTTTTTTTTAATCCCTTGAACAACTTGAAATACAACTAAGGCCTTGCTAATGTGGTCTTGGTTGACATGATTGCCTATAGCTGTGTTTGTAGGAGGTCCCTGGAGATGTTAACCTTGAAACCTCTGTTGCTGTGGGCATGTTTTACATTGCTTAAAACACAACCAATGTTTGCCTTCTTCTGAACTACAAAAGTCTGTCCCAGATCAAGGAGACCACCCTTTGCTTTGGAATCTGCTGTAGAGCATGTCTGGGGGCTTTCTAAAGAGTCAATCACCACAAATTTTGTCATTTTTATGTAGACCTAGAAGTAGTATTTTCTCACTCATTCTTGACTTATCCTTGATTCAACTTCGACCTTAAGACAAGTGTGATGAATATGTTTGTAGTACTAATTGAATAACTATGATGTATTCTTGAGCTAGGCAGTAGTTTATAATAGTTAATGGCTAAGCACGAGATGATTATGAAAAACACTGGCCTTTTAGGAACTGTCTCAATATGAAACACTTAAACATACATGGCATGTAATCTACTATAACTATAAAAGACCAAATAGTTAAACACATGGGATTATGCAAAGAGAGATAAGAAACCGAGAAACCATTGGAACCATGCAGGACAGGAATTCATGTAGAAATGTTACAGAGATGTGCCCAGAATGTCTTGACTATGTCCTCTGCAGGACGTTTAATGTTGGGGACTCCTAGGGAGAGGAGAAACTTGATGCAGTTGTCTAGTTTATATAAAACTGCGTTTTGGAACAGAAGTTAAGTGAAAGATGACACTAGTTGAGCAAGTTAGTGAAGAGCAAAGGCAGGGGCTAAATCTTTTGAAGTTCACTTTTGCAGTGTTGAGTTCTTATATATACGTATTACTATCCTAAATCCAAGTTACTCTAGGGTGGAAATCCATTTGTTAGATTTCCTTGTTTTCCCAAGCACTATTCCTCACTGATATGTGCCTGCCTGTACTCAGGCAATACTTACATTATTAAGCATCAACATTTTAGGTGGTAGAAGAGGCCAGAAAACACTTATGTAAAAGGTGTCTTTCTGTCACAAGAGGTAAAATTAGGTGACTGTGATGTCTTGCCAGCATATTTTCATTCCCTACTTCCAAATACATTTTCTAGGTGAGGCCAGGTTTTTGTTAGCTATACCATGGTTAGTGTTAAATTGACCACTTCATGGACTCTGGTCTTATTATCTTGCTAGGTAAGTTTGCATACAAATATTTTTATAGAATGCAGATCCCCACAAATTGATTCAAAACCGAATATTTAAAAATGCCTTCTGTGTCTTGGGACTGACTGAGCCTGGTGAGCACAAAGCAGGGAGAGCTGTTCAGTCCAAGTAGGAGGCATAGAGAGTACATCGACTTCTTTTCAAAATTTCCCCTTTAACCTGGGGTGAAATGCAAAGCAATAACACTAGAGAGATGAACGGAAGAACCTCATCATTGCCATGGGGATGATGCAATTAAGACAGAAACAATTGGGCTTCAGACAGGCCTTTTCAGGGATTCTATATATTCCAAATTTGCTTTCTATCAGCATGATTTGGGGCAGAATCCTCACTGGCCATAAAATTGTTTCAATGTAGGAAACCTTTGGACGTTTATAAGAAGCCATCGGGAAAATGTTTCTTCCAGGGTGACCACGGCTTTGATAACAAGGTCAACAGCATGCAGGTATGACCACAAAACTGAATTGAAACTGAGTTCTCAGTAGGGCAGAGGCATCATGGGACGAGTGAAACTTCTGGGAATTCAGACAGAGAAGAAACCCTACTAGTGGAAGCAGAGATGGTTAACTGAGTTTCTTTTTCTTTCTTTTGGAAGACTGTTTTTGTAGGTTATGGCCCAACTTTTAAGTACAAGACTAAAGTGCCTCCATTTGAAAACATCGAGCTTTACAATGTTATGTGTGGTAAGTCACTTGTTCAATCAAACTCGATGAAGCAATCTTTGGTCAGTGAATTTCCTTACTGCTCGCAAAAGAAATGAGGTGTCTATTTCCTAAGATCTTCTCTCACTGAGAAAAAAATTGTAACTTGCCCATTGGTTCAAAGGACAGAATGTCACCCCCTTCTAAGGCTTCTTTGTGTCCCTTCAACAGTTGACTAATGGGGAGTTTTCATAGTGTTGCTGTTGGCAGCCTTTGGCTGATCCAACACAGCATTACAGTTTGACACCCTTGGTCAGAGACCCGATGAAGCAAGAGTTCCATGCAGACAGAGCCTTCTCCCACCTCCCTCTCTCACATTGCAGTCCAGTGAAAAGTTTGCCAGCTTGCACCCCAGCCAGCTATTTATGTGCTTCTAATTATTTTTCTTCCTTGAGTTTCTCATTGCTGAGTGAGGACAGCTTTTCCTATTTAGTAAGGGAGTGCCAGTCTGGTGGTTAGAGGGGGAGTCTTAAAGTCGGGTCTCCTGGGTTCTTCTCCGAGGTTGGCTGCTAGCTCGCCACTGTCCTGCCTCTCAGCTTAGGCAAGTCACTGTATGCCCACTTGGCAACCATTCACTTGCTGTGAAATCAGCCTGTTCATCCCTTGGTAGCCCTTCAAGGCACATGGCCAAAGCCTGCTCTTGTCCGCACACTTTTGTGGAGTGCATTAGAGGGCAGGCTGTGGGTATTTATTGATTATGTCTTATTTCAAAATTTGGGTTTAAAAAGTCCAGAGACGTGCAGGAGGGTGATGGTACCAACATTGTCACACACACAGGCAATGGCTGAGTAAACTATTTCTCCACTCAGGGTTTTGGGGGAATGTCTGTATTCACGCTCTAGCAATGAACAGGGCTATTTGAAGAAGTGTTAGCAAGGCACTGTGTGGTCAGAAAGATTCAGAAGGTGGGAAAGGAGTTGCAGATGTGGTAATTTAGTTAGTCCAATTGTGTTCAATATTTATAAACTCCTGGAAGGTGGAAGGTTTGGACTATTACTATAGCTCATCCGAGAACACCTGCATCTCTTTCCTCCTTTTCATCAGATCTCCTAGGATTGAAGCCAGCTCCTAACAATGGGACGCATGGAAGTTTGAATCACCTACTACGTACCAATACCTTTAGGCCAACAGTACCAGAAGAAGTCACCAGACCTAATTACCCAGGGATTATGTACCTCCAGTCTGATTTTGACCTGGGCTGCACCTGTGATGATAAGGTAGAGCCAAAGGTAGAAATATCTTTATGCTTTCCCACGGAGATGTTTGTTTGGTGTATAAAGCATTGTGCAGTAGCGCTTTCTGTGATAATTGCATTGATCATCATTTCTGCTATACAGAATGGAGCCAGTGATTGGTTGTGATGGAGGGATGAAAATTTTAATTTCATTATTTTTAATTTAAGTATGATTAAAAGTGGCATGTGGCTCGCAGCTACCTACCTTAGACAGTGCAGGTCTGGAGGATGAAGGATAGCAATGTTATTCTCTGGATTCACACTCTGCAGTCAGAAGCTGCCTCTTCCATGCAGCTGTGTATTACCATGGATTCCCAGCTCTCATAGGCAACAAGTAGCTGTGCCAAATGGTTCTGAGAGACATTTGAGATTTTAAAGGATTTGAGAGAATTTGGAAAACCTGGGCAATGGGAAATATTCTGGAGCTAGCAGAATACCATGCAAGGCTGGAAAGATGAGGCCAGATAGAAAATTACTAGAGAGACTGGCAGGAGAGGGGGAGGGAGAGAGGAAGGAAGGGTAAAAGGGGGAAAAGAGAGAGAAAATCGTGTCTGTTAGGATTCTGCAGCCCAAACACTGTGACCTAGTAGTTTAACACCATAGTCTCTATTGCCTCTAGTCTACTACAGGTGTCTTCCATGCTAGAGCCTAATTATAAGACAAAGAACAAGTTCACTTTTTAAATGAAGCCCCTAAAACTCACCCTGAGGGACACAGAGCAGGGTGGGGAAGATACAACATGAATGAGGGGGTGTTGAAACCACCCACCATACTACATTGGGGCAGTTTTTAAATACCAAAAAAAAAAAAAAACCAAGCCAAAATAAAACCAAATACAAACCCCCTGAAATTTTAAGTTGATTAAGATGTTTATAGCTACCAACCAATGCTGCTTCTTCTTTCTTTGCTTAACTTTCTTTTTATTTATTCTTTGTGTCTTTCACATCATGCATCTCTATCCTATTCATCTCCCTATCCCTTTGTATCTGCCCTCTACCCTTGCAACACCCCCTTTCAACAAAAATAAAATACAATTTAAGAGAAAAAAGAAAAAGAAAGAAAGATCTTTTCATGGGAGTTATAGTGTGACACAGAGAGTCACACAGTGAACCCTTTTATCCTTATGTCTTTACTTGCAAGTGTTCACTGCAGAGTCAATGGTCTGGTTCGAGGTCTCTGGTTTCTGCTACACTTACCAATGCTGGGCCTTCACTGGCACTCCTCTCGGATATCCTATTTTTGCTCTGTGTCATAGAGATCCGCAGCTTTGGGTCTGCAGGACCAGCCCCTTCACGTGTTCTAGCAGATCATAGATGGGGTGGATGTTAGTGTGGGCCAACTCATCACTCTAGTTCTGGATCTGAGTAGTTGCAGGATTGATTAGCCTGCCAAATCTCCATTCTCACGACCAGGGTGAGCTCTCTGGCATTGCCCCAGCTAGTTCACCCCTTTGCTGAGATGAGCGATGTTCTGTTTTCATGTCCCAGGGTCGGCTCTCCCACAGCTACACCATCAGGACCAGCTCTGTTGTGTTGCTCAGATGAAGTACAGGGTCCATTTTCTTGAGTGTTGCAGCTGGCGAGGGGCAGGGACAGCTCTCCTTCTTTGCTCTATGACCTCTGGGCCAGCTCTCCCACCTACCACAGGCGGCCAAGTGGCATTTCTCCCTGGCCCAGGCCACCATAGGAGGGGTGAGGCCAGATCTCTTACAGTCACATTCTTAGGCCCCCCCCCTGCACCTCCCTACCTCCCGTCAACAGGGTCAGCTCTATTGTGCTGACTAGGTAAAGAGCAAGGTCCTCTTTTCCTGAGTGCCACAGATGGTAAGGGGGAGGGTCAGCTCCCTTGTCTGCAGTAGGCAGCAGGGGTGAGGAAGGAGAGCATCCCCACCAGTGTTTCTAGTAGCAGAAATGGACCAATGCTTCCACACTGACTTGAAAAGATGCTTGCACCAGGCAAGAATGTTAATTCATTTTTATATGTTGTTTAACTATAGGTCAAAGTGTGAGTTTTTTTTATTAGCCTCAGAAAAATGGACAATGATTCTTCTCTTGTACAATCTCTTTCCCTTACCATTTGTCCCCTCCCAAGATTCCTATGGGCATAGGAGCCACAGTTTGTAGGCTCTAGAATAAGCCTACAAAAGCCTACAAAGCCGTTTGTCCTTCCTCCCCATCCCTGTATTTACCTCCTTCCTACCTTTGCTCTTGATTAGAATCAGGGAGGCTAATGAGTAAAGAGGAGGCAGTGTTCAGAAGCTGGAGGTGTGAGGCTGCCAAAACCAGTAGCAATCAACTTATCAAGGGGCTCACAAATTCAGAGGACTGTGTAGTTACATTTGTTCTCTGGATGACTTCTAGTAAGGAAGCCTTTTGACTATTTTGACATAAACTCTATTCCAAAAAGTTTGCATTGTCTTTATTTAAATATATCTGTCTTCCCTCCCTCCCCCCCCCCCCTCTCTCTTTCTCTCTCTCTCTCTCTTTCTTTCTCTCTTCCTTTCTTTCTTTCTTCTCCAGCACAGCATTAATTGGGACCCTGTGTAATTCTTGACTCTGTACTTTTACTTTGCTTTTATATAGCTCTTAAATAGTACACGCAGTATCTTAGCATGTCTCAAAATAATCTATGGTACACTTTTGCATATGGGAAATGTTTATGTGGCTGCTGTTGTAGCTTATGAATCCTGTGATTGTTTGATTCATCATTATTAGTGGGATACATCTATGTGGATTTGCATATGAACCTTTAGCTCACTTATTTTTCATGTTAATTAGTTACGTTTGACATATAAATAGATCATGCTGTTTTTTATTAAGTTTCCCATCTAAGAACATTTGGTAATTTTCAAATATCAGCTCATAGTTATTCAAAGGACGTTACTGTAAATGGGGTTTTGTAGTTAATGCTCGAGGGTCTCTGGGGTAGGTGATGGGTGCAAATCCTGAGCACTGACTTTTCATAATTGCTCTGTCATTACTCTCCAGAAGTGTTGAGTCATTACTGTTTGGATGTGAGGAAAGCAATTTTATACATTGGTTTGGTGGATCGTTTTAGTGTAGACAGGAGTTAATCTGAGATAGGAGGCACTAGTGTAACTACTGCACATGTATGTGTGCAAATAACCACCCTTACCAGCCTGGGAAGCCACTGTGATTACACAGTGTGAAGGCAAGGGGGACCGAGTCACAGAGAGATTAAGGAAGGTGCTCCCAGACACAGGGATCAAGTTTAGAATGCAAATGAGGGATAAAACAGTCCACCCAGGAGAATTTACCACAGTGACAAAACTTGGAACTTAGAAAGATGCTAAGTAGAAAGAAGGGCAAAGGAGAAAGAAAGAACACCTCTGATGTGCCCTCTTCTTTCCTTTTCTGGTTTTTACATGTGAAGAACAAATTGGAAGAGCTCAATAAACGTCTGCACACCAAAGGGTCCACGGAAGGTAAGGGCAGGTTCAAAACCAACAGAGTAAGTTTTGACGTCTAGTTTTTAAAAAGAGAAGACTGGAGCTGTTCTTCCAGAAGGCCTGGGTTTGATCCCTGGCACCCACATGGCAACTCACAACTAAATGTAACTCCAGTTCCAGGGGATCCAATGTCATCTTTTGGCCTCTGTGGTCACTATACACACATACAGTTGAAGGACATACATGCAGGCAAACCACCCATACACATAAAACTAACCTACCAACCAACCAACCAACCAACCAACCAACCAACCAGCCAACCAACATCAAAGACATCCTATTTCCTATAGGACCAGCATAATATTTTTTAAAAAGTTCTATTTGTATTGCAAACTTTTTTATATCTATGCACACAAGGTACCAGCTGTCTAGTGGGGGAAATTCTATTAGCTTTTTGATTTCCTCTAAGAGCTTTTAAACTCTAAGGAAAAAAGGAAGACATCTACTGGGTATCTGATGGGTCCCAAATGAAGGTGCTAATGGGAGCTTCTATGTTGAGAATGTTAGTCATAGTAATGAATATCAGCTCCTGGTGCTTACAGCTCAACTGCCTGAAGGATGGGACAGTACGCTGTAATGGAGAAAGGCTACTGGAATAAATGAGGTTCCCTTCATCACACCCAGGATTATCTCCACCCCCGACCGTTCTCCTCTTATTTTATATATGACTATAGCAAGCACGTGATAGTAAACTTCTGGAAGCATGTGATGTGGTGAAAACTGAGCACAAGACAAACAGAAAGAGTAGACAAGCATCCCAGTGGTTCCTGCCAAGGAAGGAGGACGCGTGTCTTGTTCACATTGTAGTGTGTCGAATGTAGGCTAAGCAGGCTCCCCTATACTTCCTGTGGAATCTGGGCTGAAAGGATTGCCCCAGTGGGGATGTGCCATGCTCACGGCAGCACACAGACCTGTGAACTAGATATCAGCACTTCTGCTTTTGTCAAGTGACATCACTCATACTCCCAGTCCACCAGCCCAAGCAGAGTCCTGATGCCAGTGGTGCAGAGGAAGTTCTTTCTATTGGGGCTATTCTGCAAGGGATGCAGCTACAGGTTAGGACAGAAAGTAACTAGGAACAATGAGATGGTCTAACAGGCAAATTCTTCCTTTTGATTTCTTTTGTTCGTTTGTGGGTTGTTTTTTTATTTTTATTATTATTATTTTTTTGAGACAGGGTCTCACTGTGTAGCTCTGGCTATCCGGGAACTTCCTATGTGGACCAGGCTGGCCTCCCATTTTCAGAGATCCGCCTGTCTCTGCCTCCCGAGTGCTGGGATTAAAGGCGTAAGCTACCATATCTAGCTCTTCCTCTTGATTTTGAAGTTCTGGAAAATTAGAAGAGAGAGTAGAGGGCTACGCTGAAGGTTTCCTACAGTAGATGGGATGACTTTCTGAGACAAAAGGGGTGGGGTCGAAGAAGCAGAAAGAGCAACACGGCAGCCATACATCTAGTGCTAATGATGCACATAGACTCTCCTGGGGCCATCCCTTGAGCCATCAGTTTCCTTGTGGACCTGTTTATTGTATGGTTTCTCATCGGAATAAGCAGAGGTTGAGGAAGGCAGCAACGGGTTTCACTTACTTGCCTTGCTTCCTTTCTATAAAAGATCTTCATCTTTTTTCCTTTTCTGTACCCCCCCCCCCCCCCCCCACACACACTCTTTACCCTTTGATCACAGAACATACATACTTTCTGGCATATAATTGGATAGTACAGTATTCCAGGCAGGACTTAGCCTGTGGAAGCTTTGTATATCCCCCACAAACTCTACAAATGACTTGAAAGCTTGCCACCTAACTTTTAGTGTATGGCAGTGTCATTGTACACAAACAACAGCAACAACAAAGATTGCAAGTTGCCAGGGGGTGGGGGTAGGGAGTGCCATGATTCCCAAATAGTCAGTTACCCAAGAAGCAGCGCCCAGATGCTCCTTCCAAAAGACTGCTGGTTTGTGCATTCTGACAGCTCTCAGTGGACTCTTGGGCCAGTGCTGATGTAAGCTCCAGGTGTTTTCACCTGACTGACAATTTCTGCATCTAGTCTGTTGGTGAGATGGCATAGTGTTCTCGTGATGAAATCACTCCATTAGCCTAGCCCTACCTCCAAGCATGACAGTGAATGTGTGGCTGGCAGGGCTAGAAGGAGCTGTCCTTAGCGACATTACTTCTGCGCAGCTTTGCTCAGAGTCGACTGTAAGTATCTTACGCGCATCACTGAAGGCTCAGATTTATTTATTTATTTAGCACCACAAACACACCCCAACCACAGCCTCCCCTTCCTCCCCTCCTTCCAGGCTCTCCCCCACCTTCCTTCTCTAGAGCCACTGCTTCTCAATTTCTTTTCAGAAAAGAGCAGGCCTCCCACTGATATCAATTCAACATGGCATGACAAGATGCTATAAGACTAGGCGCAAACCCTCATATCAAGGCTAGTTGAGGCAACCCAGTAGGAGGAAAAGGGTCCTGAGCACAGGCAAAGGAGTCAGAGACACCCACTCTCACTGTTAGGAGTCCCAAAAAAACTCCAAGCGAAACAACCACAGCATGTGTCCGGAAGACCTAACACAGACCCATGGGAAGTCTAGATGCATTTATGGGGGAAACCACATGTCCTCACTTGGTGTTTGTTGGGCCCGTAGCTGGGATTGACTCTGGCTTGTCTGAAAGAACACCACCACTGACAGTTTTTAAGCCTTTGCTGTAAAAGAAAGGCATCAAATGTTAGGGGAAAATCATGACAGCTGGATTAGTTCCTTCTGCATCACTGTGAAGAATGCCTGTCAGAGCCAATCAGAGGCATGGAAGTAATTCTAGATAGATTTCAGTCCATCATGAGGGAGAAGACACGGCAGAACAGCTTGGTTCATGGTAGTGGCTGGAGCATGTGGCAGACAGGAAGCCTTGAGTGGGCCTTGAACCAGGGCCCTGGCTATCACATTTAAAGGCCTGCCCCTAGTAACTTACTTCTACCAGCCAGGTGCACCCCTCTTCAGGTTCCTTATCTTCTCAGTACAGCCCCACTAGCTGAGGAAAACATTGCAACAGCAGCCTGTGGGGGACATGTTGGACTCAATTCACAGCAGTAGCATATGCATTTGGTCTGTTTGTGGCCTATGGGAACCAACCTTTAAGGATATGAGAGATCTGAAACAAAACCAGCTGTCTAGCATTGTCGGATTATGTGAAAACCATGTCTTGGGCTAGATTCTGGAATTGGAATAAATCTCAGGGTTCCCTCTTCTATGTCCCCTGAATTCCATTTCCATCACCTTCTTAGCTGTCTCATTCATTTCTACAACACCAAGGGGGCATCTTCTGAGTCTGAGTGTCTCAGACATCAAACATTTGTGTGTGTGTGTGTGTGTGTGTGTGTGTATGTGTGTGCACACTCATGCCTGAACATGCATTATATTCAGAATAACTACTTTGACTTTCTGACTTCAGATATGTATTGAGCCTTATAAAGCAGTTTATAAATCTAATATTCCATATGCAAATGTAAGACATTTCTGGTTTTGTTTATTAGTTTAATGGAGATGCAAATAGCTGATAGTTTATAGAACGAGTCATGTTGAACACTGCAACATTTCTGTGTTGCTGGTTTCATGTTGTACCCTATGATGTAAGTCAGGTGTCTGTGTAGAGCATGTGCGAAAGCTTCATATTCCAGTCATGAAACTGCCTGGAGTCTATTTGAGGTGAAAAAGTATTAAATTAGCCTGAGGTGATGTTTTGCTATCAATGTTTAGATTGCTAGACAATCAAGGCCTCTGTAAAAGAAAGAGGAAGAACATTGTAGTCTTCAAAACTGGCTTGCTGAAGTCCTAGCATTTCTAGGTAGGTGGCAAGTTCTGACTCTGTGTTGTGTAATAGCTGTTGTTTCTCAGTCGCAAACTGCTAGTATAGTGGCAGAATTGCTGCGCAATCAGAACTCATTTCCTTGTGATGCCGAGTCAGCGGATGAAGGAATGGATGGTGTGGAAAATGTAGACTCTCTTCACAAGCAACTCTGGCATTATAGCCAGAAGAGGAAGACCTGCAATAGTCACTTTCGCCTTACTCTTTTCTCCATGGCTACAGAACGCTTGGGATTTTCTTAAGCAAAAGTATGCCGTCACCTCTGTATGAAAAGGAACTCAAACCATTTTAATGCCTGTGTATGTTTGGCACTTTACACACCATATGAGGTTAATTTATATAAAAAAATGACAATAATTTTTGCTGACTGGGTAGAAGAATCCTGACTATTATTGAGAGATCTCCAGGGCCTTTTCCATTCCTGAAATGCTTCCCATTTCTGTTGGATTTTTTTTTTTTTTTTTTTTTTTTTTTTTTTAAGACTGTTGTGCTAAAAAAGGGAGGTGGCATATTTGTTTTTCTCAATATAGGCGTGTCTGTGCATGTGTTATGGAAAGCATGTGGAAAGTAACAAGCTTCATAATTGCTTGTGATTTGTAGTAGGATTCAAGGTCTTTGATGATAGACACTGCATTTTAATAATTTCCACCTACCAGTGTTCTTTGCTGCCATTGAAATTGAACATGGACCCTTTACTGACCAGCTAGAGCTGTAACCATGGTTCATTTGGTTGAAGATGGAACTCGGCATTTTCTAGTCTTGCTTCTCAGTGATGTAGCATTTCTGAGTGTTAGAAGACATTGGGAGATCAAGGGTTCTGAGCTAGGGTTTGACGTAAGTCTGGGTGTTGTTTTCTGAGGATGTTCCTGGGGATTGTTAGGAGACACTGTCTCAGGCTGCAGTTCTTACTGAAGTGCTGATGGCAGCTTTGATGCAAATGCTTGTCCTCACTGCAGATTCCTAAGTGCTACTCAGGCAGTCTGTGCTCAGGAAGAGATGTGCCTTCATACCAATACACCCTTCAATAGAATAATGAGGCAGACAGCACCTGACTGGAGATGGCCCAAAAGACTAGGGAGAATAACTAGCTGGATGTTGGGGCCTAGAGTTTGCATGGCCATACATCTGAATTATCTTGTGTAACTTTATCTCATCACTAGAGGTGACCCTGATGAGCCTATTCTATCTCAAGATTCTGTTAGACAGGCTGCAGGTAGACACCCAGACTTTTTTTTTTTTTTTTTTTTTTTTTTTTTTAATTCATCTGTCGAATGGTTACTAAGTAGATATGTGATCAGTATCATTGGAGACAGACTATATAACACAGATTTAGCTCCTGTCTTCATAAAGTGATTGTTCTGCTGTAAGGTTTAACAAGTATATGAATTACAACAAATGTTTCTTGTTTGTTGGTTGTTTTTTTGACACAGGGTTTCTCTGTAGCCCTGGCTGTCCTAGAAGTCACTCTTTAGACCAGGCTGGCCCCAAACTCACAGAGATGCCTACCTCTGCCTCCTGAGCGCTGGGATTAGAGGACTGTGCCACCACCACCCAGTTTACAGCAGAATGCTTTAATGATGGATTTGGGAAGCATGGAATCAGTTCCCACGGAGGCTGAGATGGCTGTGAATGACAATAAATGCTTGTAAGGCAAAGGAGAGGAAGGACACAGGAATAGGAAAGGCTTTTTTTTTTTTTTTTTGGTAGAGGTTGTGTGGTAAATTTTAAGCATATGTTACTGTGGGAGTGGATGTTTAAGAAAACAGAAAGGGAGAAGAAGGATTTTCATGTGGCTCCAAGTCCATCTGCTGGAGTATGAATCAGGAAACAGAGGAGGGAGAAGAAACACAAACTTGAGTCTGCATGACTAAACTTTGGAAGACAAAAAGAGTGAGTTCTGGGGAAGTCCACACCACTTAAAAAGAATCGTCTCCCGGTCTTTTGCCAAATGCGGTATATGGAGAGGAGCTCTGGTGTACGCTGAAATGCCAGAGACGCTACTGTAAACAGGGAGCTTGGGTGTGGAAGGAAGGCTGTGTCTGAACTCTGTGTAGTAGGAACTCAGCCTGGGAAGGCATGGACGACACTAGAGCCACACCAGGAAGTCACAAGAGGGCTCCAGGGAGGTGGCTCACTTGTAAAGTGCCTGCAGTGCAAACATGAGGACCTGAGTTTGACTGCCTAGGAGCCATGTTAAAAAATCCAGGCCTGGCATGCTTCTGTAACCCCAGCATGGGGAGGAGGAGACAGGTGCATCTCTAGACCTCCCTAGCCAGCCAGTCATTAGTGAGCTCCAGGTTCCGTGAAAGACCCTGTCTCAAAGAACAGAGTAAGAGTGATAGAAATAGAGACAGAGATAGATAGATGGATAGATAGATAGATAGATGGATGGATGCATGGATGGATGGATGGATGGATGGATAGATAGATAGATAGATAGATAGATAGATAGATAGATGGATAGATGATAGATAGATAAACTAATATCAGCCCCTGGCCTCCATATGCATGTGAACATAAGTATTAGCACTTACATACTCACATTAGACACACATACACACACACACACACACACACACACACACACACACACACAAGTATGAATTATGGGAGAGAAGATGGTTAAAGGGTGCTAAGGTGCTGTTGGACAGGAAGACGTACTTCAAAAGTTCTATGACATTGAGGCAACTATTATTGGCCACATTTAATTAACTGTGTATTTCAGTACTACTATTGGAGAAAATTTTCAGTGTCCCAACACAAGGGAATCCTACCTATTTAAGCTGATTACTCTATCTGTTCGATTGATCTGGCCACTACAAATTTTGTAATAGCATTAGACCTCATAAATATATACAGCAATTCTTCCCATTAAAAGTTCATAAAATTGTTTAGAATTAAATATTCAAAATGTCACTACTCTTATATAGATTAGAAATCAAAGTAGGGAAAGTTAAAAATGAAATCAGGAGAATATGTTGCAGCAAAAGGGCTTGTGGGCTGACCTTGAGACAAATATTTTAGCATGTGTGAAGACTGAGAATCAAGTCCATTTTGTGGTCTGAGTAGGCGCATTTTGTTAAAGAGAAATGCAGTGTGTGTTAAAGAGAAATGCAGTGTCCAAGATGTCCAAGACTAACAGCCGGGCCATGACTGGACCTGTGATTCACAGACAATGAAAAAGTAAAACCTACGTCTTGATTCTGAATCTCAAAATTTACTTTGCTTACAAAGACAGTTTCTATTCTTCCTTGCATGAATTATTAAGCTATAAAGAGAACTGGGTAGATTTCTGGAGAGCCGGGTGGGGATTTTGTTTGGATTTTTCAGGAGGTTGTTGATATCATTGTGGGTTTTTTTTTTTCCCATAAGTTTGATAAGAATTGACAAAAAAGCAAATGAGATAATGATATGTTTGTGCTCTGGCTGTGTTCAAAAGGTTGCAGCTGTGTCAATAGCTTGACGCTGTGAAGTTGAGTTTTGCAGCCAACCCGAGTTTTGTGTGTTGAGCTGGAGAGCATATAGAGATGGAGAGGCTCCTGGGGAGACGCCTTTGGCTGTCCCGCCAATCTCGTGTCTCGTCTCCCCCCTTTTTTTGTCTCTCGCGTTTCTTTTCTTTTAAACTCTAGGATTGTGTTGTTTGTAAGGCGCTTTTAGTTGTTAACAATTCTGCAAGCGCAATGGATGTAAGCCGGTGTGTGGATCACAATGGTTTAATATTATACCCTATAAAGGCCTTTTCTCAGGCCACATTATGCCTGTTTGTAACATGTTCCATTTGTGTTATCATCTCCCCATGTGGATACCAGAGACAGTATAGCCTATGCATGCTGCATGTTGGTTATAGACAGCAGGATTGTCACTGGACTGCGAGCTCTTTGAGGGTAAGGGCTCTAAACCATCTTTGTTTAGTATCTCCATTTTCCAGCCCAAGGCCTGCTACAAAGAAGGATCTTAGTAAATGTTCAATGAAGGGATATGCAAGGAGCTAAGGGACAGCTCTGAGGAGGCAGCTCAATTAGCAATGTGTCTGTCACAAAAAGCATGAGGACCTGAATTTGCATCCCCATCACCCATGTAATAAATGGGCATGGCAGTGCATGCATGTAATTCCAGAACTGGGGAGGCAGAGACAGGTTGGTTCTTAGGGCTCGCTGGTCAGCCATTCCAGTTAAATCAGTGAGATCCAGATTTAGTGAGAGACCCTACACCAAAAACTAGGGTGGAGAGAAACAGACATTTGGTGTTGTCCACTGTCCTCCACATGCATGAACAAATACACATCCACACCATGAGTGTGCACACACACATACACACACACACACACACACACACACACACACACACACACACACACACACCATGAACATATATTCTTGGTGCAAGAATGATGAGGAACAATATATATTATCACCAACAGAAAAGGGAAAAAAAATCACATGTATCATATAGAATTGTCATGAGTGGGATGCTACAAGCAAACCAGCCTCTGGGGAAAGGAGAGTTATGTTGGAAAATGCGAAGAAATGAGGAGGTCTGGAGGAAGGAGGAGCCAGAGACTGTAGATCATCCATACTATTGTTTGGTGGGTGCTCTAAGGTGGACAGATGGATGCTCATTTTCTGGCTTCTTAATGGAACAGATGAGGAAGCAGGCTTCAATATTGGTCTGGAGGAATACACTGGTGTCTTAGCCACTATTTTCTTGCTATGAAGAGACAATATGACCAAGGCAACTATTATAAAAGAAACATTTCAATGGGGTTGGCTTACAGTTTCAGAGGCTTAGTCAATTACCAACATGGCAGGAAATGTGACAGCAGACATGAGAGACATGTGCTGGAGAAGTAGTTGAGAGCTTTGTCCTGATATATATATATATATATATATATATATATATATATATATATATATGTGTATATATATATATATATGTATATATATATATGTATGTATATATAGAGAGAGATACAGATAGACAGAGAGAGAGAGAGAGACTGAGAAACAGAGATAGAGACACAGAGAAAGAGACAGAGACAGAGATTAAAAGAGAGAGACAGAGAGACAGTCAGAGAGGGAGAGAGACAGAACCTGATCCTGGCATGGGCTTTCCTGAAACCTTAAACCCCACCCCCCCCCCAGCCCCCCTTACATACTTCCTCCAACAAAGCCACAACTCCCAGTCCTTCCGATCCTTTCAAATAGTTCCACTCCTTGGTGACTAAGCATTCAGATACATGAGCTTATGGAGGCCATACTTATTCAAACCTTAACACTTGGTAAGCTTTAAAACTTAACTGATAGAGAACAGCTTCTCAAAGAATCTTGATACTTCTGCTTCCAGCTGAAACCAGGAAATTCAGAGGCAGCAAAAATGAAAACAAGAAAAACCTTTATGGAAATTTTGAGCCTAGAAAAGGTTTGGTCTGAGTTCAAAAGGAAAATCTGGGTTGGTTTATGCCCCCTCAAGTACTATTGCTGAATTTGCTGGCTTTTAATTTGTTTATTAGATTTTATTTATTTAATAACATTATGGTACATTCTGATTCATAAGTGCAGACCCCCAAGTTTGGCAGCTTAAGCAAGGCTTCTCCATTTATTGCAAGGCTCAGGAAGCCAGACTACCCAGAAGTTGCTTGTGCCGTGATAGCATTGGCCACTCTGCCACAAATCAGCAGTTCTACTTGGGAGGGTTTGGAGGAGTATTGTGCGAACATTTTTTCTCCACTACTTGCATAGAAGGGTAGCACTTTAATTAAAGCAACATGTATACATAATTTAATAAGTGCTTGCCAGATTTTCTTTAATAAAAATTATAGTAAAAGCAGGTTTCATTCTAAATCACTTAGGAATTGTGATGTCTCTAAGCTTTGATCTCTAAATATGTGGATGTGCAGGGACCCCAGTTTCCATGAATTTATGGATGTTTAGACTATCCCAAGTGGACAAGCCAAGCTCCAGGCTTCTCTGTGGGTTGCAATAAAGGTTTGAGTACTGAATTCTCATCTTTCACCTCAAAGAGTAAATAAGGCTTCAGTGATCGTCTTCCTTAAAGGAACCCAACTCTGCATTCAGGGGGCTTAAGTGAGTTTATGATAATAGATGGGTGTCTCGTTTGTATTTGAGGGGCCCTTTTGAATGCCTGCTTCGGTTATCTATACATGTTCCTTTAAGTCCATGCCTAAAGACAAAGCTGCTAACTACTCTCTTTTTATGCTGAAATAATGTACATTTCAATTGCAGTTCACAAGTAATGGTAAGAAAGAGCCTTCTTAACTGAGTCCTTGACTAACACAATAAACCTCTTCAGGGGTCAAATCATTTAATTATATAAAATCCAATCTTGTTGGCTCTCTGTTTAGCTGACTCATCTCAAAATTTACTGTATGTTTCCTTTTTATACAGACCTTTAAATCTGACAATTTCAAAAAGCATCTTCATAGCTGTAGCATTTATATTGTTGTTTTGACCCTTGGTAAGGTGATCAGATAAACCACCAAAGTGTTAGGAACACTAACTTGATCGCTGCTGTCTTATTAATAAGTAAGCTAGCAAACTGTAGGCAACGTGATTCTCTTCCAATATTTCACAGTTGGTGTAAGGTTGATTATGCATTGGATACAGTTTTATTTATTTTTTTCTTTCTTTCTCAGAGAGACATCTCCTCTATGGACGACCTGCTGTGCTTTATCGGACTAGATACAATATCTTATACCACACGGATTTTGAAAGTGGTTATAGTGAAATATCCTTAATGCCTCTCTGGACATCATATACCATTTCTAAGCAGGTTATTGAGAAAACTGGGGCTTATACTCTTTATTTAATATAATGAGTGTTTGGATGAATAGATTTGATCTTAATTGTTTTGTGACTGAAGAAACCTTCTGCTGCATCTATTGCAATATTACTCATTTATTTTTGTGTATGCATGCATGCATGTTCACATGTGCCATGGCATGCCCCTGTAAGTGGAAAAGCAGCTTATGGAATTGGTTTTCTGTATCCATCATGGTTTTTTTTTTTTTTTTTTTTGGCTTGTTTTAATATATATTAATTTTTAGGGCAGTTCTCAGCAGTTAGATTTAGTGAGAAGTAGCAAGAGTATATATATCCAAGGTCAACCTGACTTCACTGTCAGCGTACTTTTTGTATTTCATTTTTTAATTAATTAATTAATTAATTGATTGATTAATTAATATATTTACCAGAGCTGAGGACCGAACCCAGGGCCTTACGCTTGCTAGGCAAGTGCTCTACCACTGAGCTAAATCCCCAACCCCTCATAAGCTGCCAAGGATTAAAAAAAATTAGATTTTTTTTTTTTAGTTTATGTGTGAGTGTTTTTGCCTGATGTATGTATGTGCAGCCTATGACTCAGAAGTCAGAGGGCATGGGATCTCCTAGAACTGGATTTATGGATGGTTGTGAATCACTATGTGGGTGATGGGACCCAAACCCAAGTCCTCTGCAGTAGCACCAAGTGTTGTAAACTGCTGAGCGATCTCTCTAGCCCTCTGTTTTTTAATAAAAAAGTTTTTAGTTGGAGTTTCAGTTTCATGAGGATGAGATACATAGCTATAGATCACAAATTAGCACATTTATTTTGTAGTTGAAATATATATGTATTTGATATATCAAGTATATATACTTAGAAATATATTTTCAACTTGTAAATGTAAATGATAAGAATACTACTTCCCCAACAATTTTGTTAATTTCTACTGTGTGTGCATACATGCAAGTGTATACACACACACACACACACACACACACACACACACAGATATGCTTTTAACAGAAGGGATATATGTGTGTGTGTGTGTGTGTGTGTGTGTGTGTGTAGATGCCATCCACCTCAATTTTTTGAGATAGAGTCTTATACTTTGGCGTTTACCGAGGAAGCTAGGCTGGGCGGCCAAAACCCAGCTGGGATTGACCTGCCTGCTTCCTTAGCACTGGGATTACAAATGTTGTCCACTGTGCCTGACTTTTTATTTGGGTTCTGAGGATTCAACTCAGGTTCTCACATGTTTGCCAGCCAAGTGCTTTACCGACTGAGCTGTCTTCCCAGAATGGGTCTATTATTTTATAGAGCATTTGATTGGCTTTTGTTGTTTGGCTTTTGAGACAGAGTCTTGGTATATAGCCATGGCTAATCTGGAACTTGCTATACAGACCTGGCTGGCTATGAACTTGTGAGCAGTTGAATGGTGGGATTTTATATGTGCCTGGCTATGGGCTTTTGTTCTTCAGTGACCTTTTCAACAGTAGGATTTGCATTTTAAGTGTTGTTCAATTTCAGACTTTGATAAAAAAAAGATTCCACTGCAGAAAACTAAGAGATTGAAAATTATTGGCTTATTTCATTTTTTTAAAAATGGCTTTTGAAATGGACTTAGAATATCAGATTATGCACTAGAGTAAGCCTGCAAGTTTGGGTTTGAGCCGTTCATAATAAAGACTCTAGCTTTGTTCATGCCATTGTCTCATCTCTGAAAAAGCATCAGTGAGTGTTTCTGACTCTATGCGCAGGCTGAGGTCTCCAGCATCCCGGAGCATCTGACCAACTGTGTTCGCCCTGATGTTCGCGTGTCTCCAGGATTCAGTCAGAACTGTTTGGCCTATAAAAATGATAAACAGATGTCGTATGGATTCCTTTTTCCTCCTTGTGAGTTGCAGTGTGTGTGTGTGTGTGTGTGTGTGTGTGTGTGTGTGTGTGTGTGTGTGTGTCGGTGGGGATATAATCCGGAGTTTGAAGCTCGCTGGTTAGGGTTTCAATGGTCTGGGGTTTCTTCATGGGAAAGCACTTGGGAGACTGAAATTCTCCCAAAATTGAGCCTGAAAATGGCCAGCTTTCCAACATCCTGACCTGGGAAACTGTGAAGTATAGGGAGACCTTGTTCTCCTTCACGTTGTTAAAGGGGAATATGAAAGAAATAGCAAGTTATGAGGACATTAATTCTTACTTAAGAAGGGGTTTTGTTTGACGGTTCCATATGTTCAGATGATGTGTTTTGTCATTTTTATCCCTCACTGCCCTCTGTCCCCCTGCCTTCTGCTAGGAGCCGTCTTCTCACCAAGTCTCCCTCCTATTTCCACGTCCTCTTCGTGTGTGTGGCCCACTGAGTTTAATAAGAGCCATTTGCCTGAGCGTGGGTGGGAGGCTATTTAGTGGCTCCGTCCTGCAGAGGTGATTTCCTAAAAACAATTATGTCTTATTATCTTAATGACCTTTTTAAGAGTCTAAGTTATAATAACGGAATCAGAGAACTATAGACTCAAGGACTCTGCAGGAAGAAAAGGGCTGCAAATTCTTTCTGAGAGCCATTGAGGGAAGTGAAGCAACAGAGTGGGAGTGAAGTCGGAAATGTCTATTGGAGGAGATAAGTGGAAATAAAAGTAGATCCACTGGCTTCAAGATGTTTGGGTTGGCTTAGGAGACTGCTCTTCTATGATGTCAACATTGGTAAGCAATGTATTCTGTTTGCTCTCCTGATGTTTAGATCTGAGCTCTTCCCCAGAAGCTAAATACGATGCATTCCTTGTAACCAACATGGTCCCAATGTATCCCGCTTTCAAACGTAAGTATAATATTTACCCAGTAAACTGTTACTTAGAAAATAAATACTTTAAATTTACCTCTTACCTTTTTTACCTCCATGCTGATTTTAATAATACCTTGCAAGTGTTCAGCTTTTATAGCTTTTTGAAGACCTTTCATATAAATTCTCTACCGTTGATCTGCCTGGGAGAGGAGCTGGAGAGTCATCTAGCCCTTGTTTATAATTAGAAAATTGACATCATAAAAAGCGACCCAGGTCATGAGTGGTAGAGCTCCACTAAACCACGTTCTTTCTAACCTGCGGTTCTTTCTGTTTTAATGTGTATTATTTTTATGAAGGAATGTTACTGAATCTCAGAGGTCACTTGCACTCCTTACAACATCTACATTTATGTACCGAACATGTCTGCAAAGGCCAGCAACAGTCTTTTCCTTTAGGGTGCTTATGTTTTCTGAATGTTAACCCTAAAATCCAGAAGAAGATTATGAATATTCCTGTTTATTTCAGAATACTAAATCAGATGATTTTAGGGTCATGCAAATTATTATTTTAGCTTCTTTGACCATGTAATTTATTTGTTCACAAGATAAGTATTTGTGGATGATAGTGATTCTGTGAATTGAATAAGCACCATAAACTCTGGCCCTCAAAACCAACTATTAGTCCCTTGAGTGTGACCATTGGCTATGTAATCATAAAAATGCCATTTTTTTTCAGTACTGTGTATTGAACTCAGCCTCACACACATTAGACACACACCCCACCATGTAGCTATAGTTCTCCAATGCTTACCCCCTTTTGAGGTGGTATCCCATGCAGCCCATGATGCCTTTGAACTTGCTGTGAAGCTGAGAACGATCTTCTGTCTTTACCTCCTGACTGCTGGGCACAGGCGTTTGCTACCACACATAGTATATGCAGTGCTGAGTGAATCCTGGACTTGGTGTATGCTAGAAAAGCACTCTGCCAACTGAACTATATTCTCTCGCCCTAGCACTTAGGAAGTTGTATTGCCTGACCTCTAAAGATTTACTTGCCTAATAGCTAAAATACTTCCTCTTCTGCTAACATTGTAACTCTCTCTATCTGGCATGTTCTGCCTCCACTTCTTTGCCTGGGCCATACACACTCACTCAGCTTTCGGATCTCATTTCTTTAATCTCCACTGGGAACTTTCTCTGACCTACTGGGGCAGGCTTACTGCCCCTTAGCTTGCCTGCTTTCTCTTATCTTTCCTTTTACAAGTTCATAGTGAAAAACAAAGATAATACTTGAAAACAGGTTTTGATAAGCCACAGGAACTCTTGGCTCCCGACACTACACTTGAAGAAGGTGTCCTAGAGAGAGTTTGTCTGAAACAAGTGTTTTTGTGCACGAAGAACTGATTTGTGTCTTTGCACAGGTATCTGGACTTATTTCCAAAGGGTTTTGGTGAAGAAATATGCTTCAGAAAGGAATGGGGTCAATGTAATAAGTGGACCCATTTTTGACTACAATTATGATGGCTTACGTGACACCGAGGATGAAATCAAACAGTGAGTTTTTTCCCCCCTATTCTGTGTGAGATGCCTAAATTGTAGGATGTCACTCAAGGATATTCACATGCTAGAGAACAGTTCATGTCCTTAAATATTTTTTCTTTGAATCTCATTATTGAAAATCTTTAGCTGTTTTCGATCTTTGATTAAATGTAGTTTTTCATAGTTAGAATGAAATTTTGATTTTTTTGTGATAGAAAATAATGTCAATCATATTTTTGAAATCGTCATTTATTTTTTAACAATTCCTCAGTAGAAATTTGTGATTTTAATTTATTTCCATTGTTTTTAGAGTTTGGGATTCTTTCTATATTCTGAGTCAGTATGTCTTATTAGAAAGTTGCATAAAGACTTTGGTTGAATCCAGTTATCTCTCTCCCTTTGGTACTATTGGGGGTATAAAATAATAAGGTAAACACTGTGCCTATAAGAGTATGTAGTCTAGTGCATTTATACATGCCCAAATAATCAGAAATCAGCAGAGTGTGTAAATAATATAGATACTTAGCAAATAAAAAGCTATTTTGAAATACAGATAATTAATTGTATAGACATTAACTTACTTCTTTTTCAGTAATTCAGAAGACACATTTCATCTTAATTACATACTTATTGTTGGTCATTTTGATACCTTTTAAACAAAATTAAGTTCACTTACTTTCAAGATTTAGAAAATGTTTAAAATTATAAGAGCAAGCTGGGTGAGGGATCTAAATATGTACACTTTGCTCTACTGGAGCAAGTAGCACTAGGCTCATCTCCCACTCTTGATATTAGTGCTTCCTTTGCATCAAGTGCAGGCTCTCAGTGTAGACTACAAGCACTGCTATTCCTCTACACCCTGGACCATTTCCTATGCCTACGACAGTCATCTTTCTGAAACACAAATCTAATACTGGCACTCCACATCTCCCAAGCCTTCGGTGGAGTGCTGCAGCCTAAACCAAAGCACTTAAACTCTGCATCCTGGCACCCACAAACCATCACGATTTGTCTTTGATAGACTTTTCCAGCTCTTTGCTCTGCTTCGTTTTTCTAGTCACCATTTACTGCCTCCGACTCTTCTCTCCAGCCACTTTAGTTTCTTGGTTGAGGCAGGGAGACAATTCCAGGCAGAGAACATCGTGTTTAAAGTAGGCTAGCAGAGTGTTGTTGTTGTCGTCGTCGTGGGTAAGCATTTTTATGAGAACGTTTTGATGTGTCTTGTAATTGTATTTACTTCCCTGGTTCAGGTATGTGGAAGGCAGCTCTATTCCTGTCCCAACTCACTACTATAGCATCATCACCAGCTGCCTGGACTTCACTCAGCCTGCAGACAAGTGTGACGGTCCCCTCTCTGTGTCCTCGTTCATCCTTCCTCACCGACCAGACAATGATGAAAGCTGCAATGTGAGTTCAGAGGCAGGATGTGCTCTCAGATACAGTTTGTTTCTTAACTTGTATCCCCACTATTGAACCAGAATGAAGCACATGGATCACCCAACCAAATGGAAAGGGGAAATGACCCAAGTAGAACTTTATTGACTATTTAGGGACCTGGAATTCTATAAAAAATAATTTTCATTTAGTGTGTGTGTGTGTATGCTCTGCATATATGTGTACATTTAACACAGTTCTATTTATATGTTCAATTTTGACAAACGATGAAGTACCCATGTTTTTATCTTCAGACAGATTATCTTGTTACTAGTTATGGGAAGGTATAACAGTCATTTAATAATAGCACAGAGGACTCATATATTGTTTATTTTCACATGGATAGAGCTAGGAAGCAGAATGATATAATGAAAAGGTCCTTAACAGAAGCTGGAGAGATGGTTCAACGGTTATGAGCATTGGCTGCTCTTCTAGAGGCCCCGAGTTCAATTACCAGCAACCATGTAATGACTCACGACTACCTGGAACTCCAATCCCAGGGACTCCAATGCCCTCTTCTGGACTCTGTAGACACACCAGGCATACACCTGTCACACAGATATCCATGCAAACAAACTACTCATACTATCAAATAAATAAAATATATTAAATTTAAAAAAGGAAAAGCCCTCAGCAGGAAGATAGGCCATGCTGTGTGCACAGAGTGAAAACTTAGGGACAAATCATATTTTCTCTTCATATACATTTATTGTGATGCAAACTCTTTGCTGCAAGCTTGAGTCTAGAGTTAATAGCTGATATGCTTTTATTTCATTAATAGTAGGAGCAGGGATGGAATCTATAGAATGAGACTGCTGATCAATCAATTACACTCAAAGTCCTAAATTGTATAGTGTTCTAGAAGGAAAAAAAACACTGTTAGCCATAGCCATGGACTCCTAAGCAGCCTGTTATATAAGGCTGAAAATAAAACATGAATCGAAATAGCTACATTAAGAAGTAAAAGGCCAGCTGAGAGTAGTCATGCACGCCTTTAATCCCAGCACTCGGGAGGCAGAAACAGGTGGATCTCTGTGAGTTTGAGGCCAGCCTGGTCTACAAAGTGAGTCCCAGGACAGCTAGGGCTGTTATACAGAGAAATCCTGCCTCAAAACCCCCAAAATAAAATAAAAGCCATAACAATTGGTCCAGTCAAGATCATAATCTTTATGCTTCAGGAGCAGTGTGGCGCTTGGACAGAGTCTTTAATTATGGATGAAGAATTTAGGCCATGACTTTCCAAAGCAAAATAAAGACTTCAGGAAATAATAGAAATGTGAACTATGGTATAAGAAGCTAGTTATGTTTTTCTAAAATATGGGATTTGATGGGAGATAATATTTTACACTTGATAGTAGCCACAAGGTTAAGAAGTGATGGGTGAAGTCTTTAAAAATTGCTTGTTATCAAAAAATTAAAACTATAGTGGTAGTTGTATTAATACTGGTTGTTATAGCTGCAGAAGTCATTGTGACCATTTACTGAGTACACGTGATAATCCAAGTGTTGTGTAGATTTTCTACACATGTTGTTTCTGTCATCTAATCACCCTGTAAGGTCTCTCTCTTTTTTTCTCCTGCCTTTGTGTTAACTTCTAAGGAACTTCCATTTACTAAAAGATGATGCTTAGTTGGTAGGATAGGGAACTTTAAATTCCAAAGATAATTAGCAGATATCTGTAGAGAACTTGGGGAGTTTTTCTTATTGTGCAATTAGATAAGCAAGAAAAATGTTTCATCAGAAGGGTAACATTTTAGGTTTTGCTTTAAGGAGTTTAAGTTGGAGGAGGTTGAGATTGGGGCTCCAAAAGGTATTGGCAAGATTCATAAGAATGAGGTCACAGAACCAGACCTGGGGTGTGGTCTTCAACACTTGACAAGCAGGCTGGAAGGCAGAAGTATTGTAGCCAGAGGATTGCTGGGGCCCTGCTTGTGGTTGGAAAGGAGGAAGAAGTGGAGAATCTGGAAGTGAGAGACACGCTGCCATCAGTTCACTGGCTTGTGGTTGTTCATAGAGGAATGTGATGCCCCTTGTAACATTACAGCACTTCCCTTGAGAAAACCTCAGTGCTACTAAAAATCTTTTAGGAGGTGAACTAAACACATAAAAATTAAATTCAAAACTGCTCTGAGATTTAAAGGTGAAGTAAAGGTCACATAGACATGTACACATATGGTAGGCTATTTGAAGTATATCTCAGTTTCTTGGAAATCCTCCAGTCATGGCAAGAATGTGTCCATGGGTGAGCTTGGATCCCAGTTTGGCTACTTCTGGTTTCCGTGAACACTGAAGACAGGTGGTGCTGAGGCATACATGCAGGCAAAACACTCATACACATAAAAGTAAAAAAATAATAAATGGAACTTTAAAAAAGAATGAATGTCCATAGTGCAAAAATAATCATGATTGTGGTTTGGGTTGCATTAATGTTCTGTGATTTATTTTTAAAGTTTTTTGTCTGTCCTACTTACTTGAATTCTTACCATTCTAGATTGCCATGATTTTGAACTAGGAAAAACTTTTTCAACCTTGTCCACACATTTACATAACTGCACTTTGAAAGAAAACATTGGACTCACTGACCATTGAAAAATCCAACAAAAGAGCAAACTATGAAATTCTCCCAAAATGCAACCTCATGCTTACTCTGAGGGGTCTTGACCCATCAGGAGACCTCCTACTTTGTTAATTACATGGTAGTTCTGAGGACTGGTCAGAAGCCTTGTGGGTAGGGCTAAATTAGGTTTGACTTTCCTGGGAGTTGCAGAAATCTTGGGTAGGTTAGGCCAGGGGTAGGTTATGAAAGGCCCTGTCCTAGCATCTCCCTGCAAAGCCATTTCTACACTTTGCCTGGAATGGCCAGGCATTGGTTTCCTGAACCAACAAGCTCACAGTACATATTTAGACTTGGCATGAGCTGCTGTCACCCTTGGTCTAGGTCTGTGTGGGTTGGAGCTTTCTGAGAAAACCTTTGCAGGTTCATGGGCCTCAGTGGCTGGTTCAGTAAGATCACCAGTGGTCAAGAGTTAGGTGGGGACATGTCTGAACATTCTTGGCCCTGGGCTATGCAGCACCCGGTAAACGTCTCTAAAGACTCTCGAAGGACATTTCTGTTCAGAGGCCTTAGGTAGTGGTGTTATTTATGAAGGCCTTCCTGCCCCTGGCTATTAATGAAGAGAGACTTTTGCTTCATAGATGCTTGGATCTTATTATGTTGCACCCCCCCATGGTTCCTCCAAATTGAAATATTTTTGAGATCTGAGGGTTGCTTCATCTGAAGTATCTTTTAGTTTCAAATTAGACATGGAATACATTATTCTGTCATTCTGCATGATTTTAGCCTGGAGTTTTGCCAATGAGGCTATCATGGGAGCAGCTGAGGCCAAAGGAGATTCCCTTCCTTTCTTTAGTGATGTTACTATTGATTCATTTTTCTTTCTTCTTCTCCCTTGATTTTTTTTCTACCTTCTAGTGAGCCTGTGAAGTAAGCATTAATACACTTGTGAATCTAGGAAGCTTAGTTTTGTCAGTAGCTTTACCAAGTCACTGAAGCAAGGAAATGGCGGAGACAAAGTTCCAACTAAGACTTTTTGGGCCCCAAAGTACCAAATATATCAACTGACCTGTTTCAAGCTGAACTCATAGTAATTTCACTGCCATCGACTAGATGGTTGATGGATATGATAGGTCTTCTGAGAAGCCTTGGGATACACACTTAATTTCCTATACACACCTAGGTATCAGCTCTCTGTTTTGTGAGATAGAAGAGCATTCCAGGTCAAGTGTGTGCTCATTTCAACCCTACGTTTGACGGCTGAGAAGAAACACAAATGATCAGATTCTGAAGGGTCAATGACTTTCCTTATTTTGTTTTGTGTTTTGAGAACCTAGTGAGAACTTCGCCTCTTTACACCACATTTCTCATTTGTTTGGCACAACTTATTATTGCCGAAAATGTTTAAATCCAAGGGCAGGGATTTGTGGTGCATTCCTGCCAGGAATTCAGTAGAGACAGGAAGGTCAGGCGGGAACACCATGCTGTGGGTCTGTGTGTAAAAGTGGAAAATGACCATGTAGATCATCTCTTCTAGAAAAAATCCAATTGTTTCTTTTCCCTTGCAGAGTTCAGAGGATGAGTCAAAGTGGGTAGAGGAACTCATGAAGATGCACACAGCTCGGGTCCGGGACATCGAGCATCTCACCGGTTTGGACTTGTACCGGAAGACTAGCCGTAGCTATTCAGAAATTCTGACCCTCAAGACATACCTGCATACGTATGAGAGTGAGATTTAACCTTCTGGGCATGTGCAGTGTAGTCTCAGCAACTGGTGTATATTTTTATATTGTGTTTGTATTTATTAATTTGAAGCAGGACATAAAAAAGAAACACTTAGTATTTTAATCCTATACCAAATCTGACATATTAAGCCTGAATGACTCTGCTATTTTTCCTCTAATGCTTGATTTAGGCAGAGCTGTGTTCTGAGAAGGGCTTGTAGAGAACACTGCAGCTCGCGATCCAAGGAGAGGCTTCCACATGGTGCTGCAGATCGAATATTTGCATTGAGGAAATATTAGTTTTCCAGTGCACAGTCACCACACGTGCAGTCCTGTTCTGTATTGAAATGCTGATTTTGTAAAGTTGCATTCATCTGCTGTTAACTCTGACAAACATATTTAAGCCTTATAGACCAATCTTAAATATAATAAATCACACATTCAGATTTTCCCTGGTTCTGTCTGGTCTTTGCTTAATTTGTGAATCTGACGGTTTACTTCACGTGCATGCCCATGAGGAACACATTTCTTGCATTGAGTCCCCTTCCCATCTGCTTCCTTGTTAATTGACTTTATGATGGTATAGGCACATACACTGGGGACTCAGAAGGGCTGAGAAAAATGCACTAGAACAGGGAAAAACTTAATTGTTTCATAAGGTATTTCAAACTGGAAGAACAGTCCATTTTGGTCAGTTCAGCTCAAAACTCTCAATAGTAGATTCAACCTTAACTGTTTTATAGGGCTAAGGGTATAGCTAGCATTGAATGAGCATATGCAAGACACTGTGTTCAGATTCCTGTTCTACAGAAATAAAAACTATATTAAGCATATATTCCATACAAATCATCCACCTAACAACCGTCAAGAATGTAAACAGATGAAAGTAAGTTGATCTCTAGTCATAAACATATACTCAAACAACCAAGTTAGAGAAAAAGAAATACCAAAGGCAAGGTATTAGTCACAGTACAATGTCAAAAGAATATGAATGTGATTTAAAAGCACATAGTTATGGCTTCAAATAATATTGATGTACAGAGCAAAGAGGTCGTTAAATGCTGCCAATCACATTGTGGAGAGAGATGTAGTTGTCTTGTTAATGTTGTCAATAATATTGTCACATTTCCAATAACTGCCATTATTATTATCATCATTATTTTATATTAAATAGAAGTACATAGCTTTATTTCCACTGTGGTGGTAATCACAATTGGTCCTTTGGTAAATGTAATGGGTTTTTAAAGCTTTACAAACATCCCTTTAAAATGCATTAATTTAAGAAAGAAGAAATAGTGTTGAGTAGGAAAAGAAAAAAGAAAAACAACATTAGGTCAAAAGATGGTATTTGGAGTATGTGAAAATTTACAGAAGTCGTAGAGAAAGATTGACGCTTGAAGCATAACCACAAGTCTACTTTGGAAGAATTGATTATGGGCTTACTAAATTTAGCTACATTTATTGAACACCAACTGTTGCTGGCATGTCTGTGATACTTTGTATGCCTTGTGTTTAAACACTGAAACACAGGAAGCCTAGGGAAGATTTTTATGGATAGGGAGAGAATGAGGTGTGAGTGGAAGTGGACTTGGAGTTTTGGAGAGAGAGCAAGTAGGGTAGAAAGAAACAGGAATGCAGTTCTTTATTCATTCTGTATTCAGTGATGATGTAATGAGCATCATATGCCAGCCACATACAATGGCCAGTAGGGATAAAACAATGAATAAAAACCAACATGGTTACTGAGCTCATAAAACTAATTTTTAAGTTAGAGAAAGATGCTGTTCAAAAGAGCTGAAGTTTAGTTACATACATTCAAGGAGAGTGTCAAGGATGTGGAAAGGAAATGGCCTTGTAGACAACATTCTATTTTAGATTTGGGGCATGAGAAGAGCTGATCTCAATGAAAACAGAGACAAGAAAGAAACACTGATGGTAGGAAAAGTCTCAGATGCATCATGATCTGAAATAGGTGTCCCAAACACAGTGGCATCTAGGTAGGCAGGGACCAGGTCAAGTTCCATAGGGTGTGGGAAATGACTGAGAAGTCTCAAGCAGGGGTGTGATAAGCTCTGACTTGAGATTTCTGTATATTGACCTGAGTAGGTAATAATTACGTCATGTGTTCTGGATAGAAATCCACACAGGAATAAACCCAGTTATGGGGTCTACTTATAAGAGCCCATGCTTATCTCCCCAGAGTATCATTGCAGGGAAGGAGGGTTAATTAATTGTCCCTTTCAAAGTACTTAGGAGCTGTTTGTGAAGACAGATTTCTGCATCACCTGAGATTGAACTCTTCTCAAGATGGGTTAAACCTGAGGCTCCTGGAGAGAGCAGGGTAAATTTACTTGAATCCCGATGCTCTATTTTTAATCTTTGGATCAAAGTTTTCTTTCTCATAAACTCACCCCCTGTATATTTCAAGTACGTGGCTTTGCAGAGAAATACACGCCATTAATTGTGGGGTTATTTTTATGAAAGTCTCTGAATGGACAGGGACTCTATTAAAAAATGAGGTCTAGAAGACTATTTTAAGTTGGGATTTTAAAAAAAAAAATATATCAAGACCTTAGTCCATTCATACTCTCCTTTGAGCAAGTTGCTAGCCACTTGCTAGCATGGTGGTCCCACCCCAGCGCATGGGCTCAGAAATTGCCTCTCTAAAATGATCTCACTGAAAATGGGGTAAACCAGGAAAGCAGCCACATGCTTTCCCAAGGGAGAAAACACTGAATTGTTTATAAGAGGGTTGACTTTTAAAAAAATCTCTGAACAAAAGCCGTGCTGGGTGCCAGCTTGGTTTGCGTAACTGCCCAAGAGCCGCAGCCCCCAGCTTCCTCTACCATTGTTCTTGTGGTGGATGGGAAGAGGGTGGCTGTGGGAGACCCAGATGACTTCTCCTGTTTACACTTCTCTCACTGGAGCTCCCTTGTTCTGTTTCCCTGCTGAATTAGGACAGGGCCGCCCTGTGGGTGGGAAGTTGGGATGGCAATGGGCGATCTCCTGTGGCTTTGAAGCCAGGGATTGTTTGGGACAGCGACAAACACAATTCAGATGTTGAAGTTTATAAGCTGGGGTAGAGAGCTCTGCTGGAGGTCTAACCTAGGGTGGTAGTGGTTCCTGTTTAGGCTGTGTTTCTAGGAAGCCCATGTCCTTGACCTCTCTTGGCAACTAGTACTGGCTGGAATGAACTGTGGAAAAACTGAGTTCTGGCAGTCATTTTCTTCTCTTTCTTGTCTTTTCCCATTCTCTTTGTCTTTATCCTCCTTCCTTCCTCTCTTTCTCCTTCACCTCTTCTCCTCTTCCTTTTAATTTGTTCCCCTCCTTCTTTCCTTCTCTTTGGTTTCCGCTTCTTCCCATTCTTCTTCATTGCTCTCTAATTCCATCTCCATTGAGGTAAAACTAATGCATATAAATTGCACATATGTAAAGAGTACATTCTGATAAACTTACACATACGTACATCTATGATACGATCCTTGACACTGTTAGTGAATATATCCATCATACCTATGCTGATTGTTGTTATTATTATTATTATTATTGTTATTGTACAGGTGACACAAGCTGGAGTCACCTGGAAGAGAGAACTTCAGTTGAGGAACTGCTTCCATTAGATTGGCCTGTTGTTGACAAGCCTCTGGGGACATTTTCTTGATGATGGGTTGGAAGGGCTCAGTCTGCTGTGAGTGGTACCACTCCTGGGAAAATGGCCCTGGGTTGTATTATTAAACAAACAAACAAACAAACAAACAAATAAACAAATAAATAAATAAAGCCAGCTATAAGAATTCCTCTGTGGTTTCTGCTTCAGTTCCTGCCTCCAGGTTCTGGTTTTGGCTTCCCTCAAGAATAGACATGTAAGCTGAAATAAGCTCTTTCCTCTCTAAGTTGGTTTTAGTTAGTGCTTTATCACAGAAGTAGAAAACAAGCTAGAACAATATCTAAACCTTTCCTTGTGTCCCACAGGCATCGTTTACATTCTCAAAGCACTCCACTTCCTCTCTTAACCCTCAACCCTTGATCTGCAGCTATGTTACCATACAATAGTTGGTACTCTAGTGTTTTCTATCAATAGAATACTTAACTAGTCACTGCCTGCCTTCTTTCAATACAGTTACTTCAAGACTCATGTAGATTATTGTACAAGCAACAGTCCACTTTTTTAAATTGTGTAGCATTCTGTTCTGTAGATGCAACCCATTGGCTTCTTCATCTGCTGGTGGACACTTGGATTATTTTCAAGTTTTAGTAATTGCACAATAGCTGTATTGTTAAGAACATGTGTGTATAACTTTTTGCATATGGGATTTGTTTTCATTTCTCTTTAGTAAAAACTTAGGTGTGGAGTGGCTGATCCTTTGGTAAATGGATACAATTTAATTTTTTATGTAAGTGTAAAATTCATTGCCAAAGTGGTTGAATTTAATATTCCCATGAGCCGTGTTTGAGAGCCCCATGGTCTCATGTCTCCAGTTCTCGTGGCTGGTTTAGTTTTGGAAATTCTAATAGGTTAATAATATTTAACTGACTTCTTCTTTTTAGAAGGAGCCTTACTATGTAGCCTGGCCAGCCCAGAACTTGCTGTGTATTTCAGGCTGGTTTTGAACTTGCAATTATTCTCCTGTCTCTGAGCCTTCCATGTGTTGGGATTATGGGTATGTACCACCGTGGCCAGTCATTTTTGCTCTTCCTCAGGACTAGCAGTGGCAAGCATCTTGTAACATAATCATTCTCTCTCCACATATTTCACTCAGGAAATTTCTATTAAAGGATTTTGGTCATTTGAAAATTTGAGTTTCTTTTTAAGTCTTTTAAAAGGTCTTGAACCTAAATGTAGGTCCCTTGCATATATTTTGCAATAATTATTTTCCAGTCTGAGTGTTGCCCTTTTGCTTTCCATATTACATTATGGAGATTAAAGTTTTTAAAACATACGATGAAGTCCAATTTATTGTTTTGATTTTCATTAAATTCTAATTTGGTTTAGTATCTAAGCAATATTTGCCTAACCCAAATGTGCCCAAACATTTTCCCTTTGTTTTATTCTAGAAGTTTTAGGTTTTCATATTTTACTTTAGATTTATTGTTCACTCCATATTAGTTTTGTATATTGATGTCATATAAGATATGCACCTTAGCTCTTTTTCTTGGTATGTGAATAGCCAAATTTTTCAGCAGCACTTAAACATTGTTTGACAGTTTATTGCGTTTATATAATGGATTTTAGTTCTCCTCACACTCCCATTCCCCCCCCTCTTACCCCCTCCTCTCCCCTAGAACACGTCTTCTCAACAAGCTTCCCCACCTTCTTTCAAGTCTTCTTTTGGTGTGTGACCCGCTGACTTTAGTTAGACTTCCTTGCCTGAGTGTGGCTGGGGGTTACTAACCAGAGCAAGAACATCTTACCAGTGGCTACATCACAGAGGAAAATGATACCCTTTCCCAAAAGCATCACCTGCCAATAGTCCCTCAGGTGGGAACGGGTCCTCATGTGCCTTTCCCCACTATGATGAGATGTTGAAGGACTGGATCATACGTGGTTGTTGTTGGACCTACAGAGAGTTTAGGAGGGCAAAGGCTATGTCTAGAAGACATCTCTTAGTTGCACACCCCCATTGCCCGGCTCTTAGATTCTGTCTGCTCCCTCTTCCATGATGCTCTCTGAACCTTGGAGGGGTGCTAGAGCTGTCCAAAAGCGATTCACTTTATTCATCTTGATTTTTCCACTTTGGTCATAAACCAGCCACGTGTGTAGATGTTGGTTCACTTCCTTGTTCACTGTGTTCCATCGATATGTCTGCCTGTTGTCTACACCAACACATGGGATGCAGATGACAGTGATTTCATGATGATTTTACATTGAATGATTGTTAGCCTCCCAAATTTCTCCTTTTCTATAAATCCAATCTGCTGCAATTCTTTGTGCTTCCACATAAATTTTAAAATCAGCTTATCAATGTTTTAGAAAAGGACCTACTGGGATGTTCATTGACTTGATTCATCAAATGATTTATAGTGAACATGTTAAATAACCTGGAGCATCCTGACCTACGAACAAAATGTATTTCTCCACTTATGGTTGGCCTTTTTCTGACTGGAAGGCCTTCATTTCACTTATGACTTTTAAAGATATTTTCAGTGGGTGAGGAATTCTAGGTCGACAGTTCTTCCTTTCAGTGCCTGAGACACATCGGCTCATTGTCCTCTGGCATGCATTATTTCTGATGGGAACTCGGTCATTCTTGTTTTTGACCTCCTTTTTTTTTTTTTTTTTCTCCAGCTGCTTCTAATTTTTTTTTTCTTATATCAGCTTTAGGCAACTAGATTTTGATGGGCCTTCATTTTCTTATTTATTTATTTTTATTTCTTGTGCTGAGGATACAGGAGTTCATAGTTTTCATTGATTTTAGCAAATGTAAAAGATACTATTTTTTTCAACATCTTGGGTTATTTCCGGGACTTATTGCACATGTGTTTGATTTGCTGAATCTGTGCTATTGCTCACTGGTTTTCCAACATTCGTCAGTTTCATCTCAGGTGGTTGCTTTTTCTATGTCTTGAAGCTCACCCCCCCCCCCCCCCCACTGCCTTTCAAGTTAACTTTTTAAGCTAAAAAGGCTCTTAAATCCATTTAGTGATTTTGATCTTGGCATTTGTAAAGTTTTTGCATGTATACAAACATCTGTGGTACCTGATATGTGTGTGTGTGTGTGTGTATGTTCACATGAGTGTGGGCATGTGGGCAAGTACGTGCAGGTGCAAGTAGAGGCCTGGGGTTGATGTTGGGTGTCTTCCTCCAGAGCTCTGCACCTAACATATGGTAGCTGAGTTTCTCAGCTGAACCTGTATCTTGTTGTTTATGGCTGGTCTGGCTAACCAGCTTGCCCTGGGGATCCCAGTCTCTGTCCACTTAGAATGCACTAGACTAAGGGTGGTTGGGATGACAAGCCTACCCAGCCTCTTCATGGGCCCAGTTGATCTAAACTTCTGGCCCTCATTGTTGTGGAGAAAGAACTTCAACCCACTGAGCCGTTTCCTCAGAGTCTGTAATTTTTATATATCGAAATTCAGTGCTGGGCTGGTGAAATAGCTTATAGTGGGAAGGTGCTGGCCTTTCAAGTCTGCCAACCTGAGATCGATATCCAGCCCTGTGTAAAGGTAGGAGGAGAGATCTGACTCTGTAAAGTGGTCCTATGACTTCTACACATCCTTGCCTGCACAAGCATGTGCTCATGCATGCATGCAAAATGAGTACATATAAAATCATTCTAAATCAGGTGTATGACTTCCTTATCTTAGCATGTCTTGTTTCTCATGGCTTCCTGAGTACATAAATATAATTATAGTAGTAGTTCCCTATCTGTTTTTTTTTTGACGTAAGTTGTGGTTTTAATCCCTTAGTTTATGAATGCTTATCCTCCATGATGTTTCTGGGCAAAATTCAATTGATTGATTTTTTTTTTTTTGGTCTTTATTATGAATTTATTACATTTTCTCTTATTTGTTCATCTTACAATTACACTTCCTATATGCAAATTTTACCTTTTTGGGTGCTGGATTTCTGAAGCATTCCTTTAAAAATTCTCAAGCTATCATTCAGTGACACATTTATATTTGGGGGGAGAGGAAGAAAGCTTCTTGAAAAAAAAAGTGTATTATTACTTACCACAAAGTTTAATGGCAATATTTTTTCCCAGATAAAGTTTAGAGTGGGAGCTATTTTAATCTCTGCTATCGAGGAAAAACTAGTCTAGTTTTAGTGATGAGAATATCCGATGGATTTTGCATTCTGCCTGTTGGGAACTGGCAAGTTCTAACCCTTGGTTGAACTCTGTGCACTGTTCCTGTAGTTATTTTAGGTTGTCTTCCCAAGCTCTGAGTATTTTTCTCACAGAGAGCCTCAATGATGATTATTCTCCTGAACATCTGAGAGGGGCCCTCTGCAACATCCTGGGGCCTGCCTGTACTTCTGTCATTAGAGGTGTGGCCCAGATTTAGAGAGGGTCTTCTGAACTCATCTGATCCAGAACTTGGGTGAGTCTTTCTACTTAAAATGATCCAGTCAAGAACAATTCCTCACAGGTGTGCCCAGCTGCTTGAGTTTTAGTTAATTCTGGATATAGTCAACTGGACAACCAAGGCTAACCATTACAATGATGGATACAGATTTTTTCCCCCTAAATCAAATTCATTTAATGGTAAACTTAATCAAACATTAATAATGCTCAGATTTAGCTACACATTGCAAATACAAAAATAGCTTTTGACTTCAAGACTCACATATTACGCTAGGTCATGAACATGTGTTAAAATACATTTAACGGAACAGAAAGAGCTACCACATTTTCATGAGGAAGTTAAAGTTGATCTTGATATGATACAGTGAGTATATAGATATGTTAACTATTTTACTACTCACAACAATTCTGAGTTTCATATTAAACTCCTCATTTTAGAAATGAGAAACTGCTGTGGAATAGTCCTTTTGTACACTTTGAAGATTTGTTGCTGTGATTGGTTTAATAAAGAAGCTGACTGTCCAATAGCTGAACAGGATAAAGTTAGGCAGGAGAGCAAGACTGAGAATGCTGGGAAGAAGAAGGACAGAGTCAGGAGTTGAAAGCCAGACACTGAGGGAGCAGGAGATGAATGTGCCATGCTAATAAAGGTACTACCACATGGCAGAGTGTAAATAAGGAATATGGGTTAACTTAAGATGTAAGAGCTAGTTAGTAATAAGCCTGAGCTACCAACCGAGCATTTACAATTAAAAAATTTTCTGTGTGGTAATTTAGGAACAGATCCTGGAACAGG
This sequence comes from Onychomys torridus, assembly GCF_903995425.1. Taxonomy (NCBI): domain Eukaryota; kingdom Metazoa; phylum Chordata; class Mammalia; order Rodentia; family Cricetidae; genus Onychomys; species Onychomys torridus. The sequence continues at coordinate 20,945,236 of NC_050458.1, read as the reverse complement.
AAAACTCCACCTACAAGAAACCTTGGGGCTGGAGAGATGACTCAGTGTTTAAGAGCACATACTGTTCTTGAAGATGAGCTGAATTTGGTTCCCTGTACCTCTGTCAGGTGTCTGACACGTGATCCCCTGCAACTCTAGGTTAAAGAGTCTGATGACCTTTTTTGGCCTCTGTGAGCACTTTCATTCATTTACACACACACACACACACACACACACACACACACACACACACACACACACGAGAGAGAGAGAGAGAGAGAGAGAGAGAGAGAGAGAGAGAGAGAAAGAGAGAGAGAGAGATTAGTTTGTGTTATTGGAACAAAAATGGCTTGTGCAAGGTCATGTAGGTAAAGAGGAAGCTAGGCTGCCTTTCAGGGAGAAAGCTACAGGTGAGGAAGCAATAAAAGAAAGTGATGGATTAGGAGATTCCTTCCAGGAGAAAAGTAAAGACCAGAGTGTAGTTATTGCTTGCAAATGTTGGAATTCTGTGATCCCTGTACATGCAGGGAATAGAATTTAGTTTCCTGAAGCATGCTCACACTGGGTTTGGAACTGGGAGGTTGGAGTCCAGATAGTCTGGTTTGGCTGAATTCAAGTAACAGAAGAACTTATGGAAAGAATTGAAGCTTTATTCTGTTTATGCTGCATTGCTCCTAAGCATTGCCATGCTGGAGACTGCCATGAGCTAGACAGTTCGGCTGGGTGGGTGGTCAGCAGGGACTCCTGCTTTAACTGGATGAAGAAGGAAGCCCCAGCCTGTGTTATTGGCCTTGGGGATGGAGCTCTGACAGTAAAAGAGAGATTCAAAGACAGAAGGAATGAAAGAGCGGGTGTAAGTCAGAGGTTCACATTGCGTTGTTAGGGACAAGATAGAGCCTCTCACCAAGGCTTCGAGAGAGGACAAGCTGGAAGGCAGCAAGACACTGATAAGTCACTTTAAAAATGCTTAGCTTGGAGTATGAGTGAACCACGCAGTGATAACGATGAGGAGGAGACAGGCAAAGAGGACGCCAACCGTGGGGAGATCATGTGCCTGGCTCATAGCTGTCAGTTAATGGGATAGGCTTGGGTGACGTTGCTCTCAAAGTATAGTGTGAGAAAACCCCAGGCAGAGAAGGAACAAATCAGGTCAGGGCAGAAGCAAGAGACAACCCTATTAGGCAGTGGGTAGAAGCTGTAGCTGTGTAGCCTGGAAACTTTCAGCCCAATTCTTTTCATCTGCGAGATTATGATAATATCTACTTAGACTTGGCATAAGAATTGTTAGAGCTGGAGGGATAGTGTGGGGTTGGGTCAAGGAAAAGGCCTAATTGGGAAGGGAGTAAAGTAGGGATTTAACAAGGCAACTCCACGTAGTTAAAAGGAGGTTTATTTGGGGGTAACTTACAGCCAGTAAAGGGGTTGGTTACAGGATCCGGGAGAGGTGAGGTGCAGTCCACTGGGGTTCTCTGGAGAACTCTGACTGGGTCTGCCATCCAGCATCCAGATTCATGGATTCATGAGGAACCAAGAGCCCCCCCCCCCCATCTCGGGACTCCTGTCCTGGCCACGCCCCAGGGGCAGGTTGTAGGTAGGTGTGGCAGTTACTGGCTGTCTCACTGGGGCAGTGCTTCAAGGTCAAAGCTGGAACAGCTACCCACTACAAGGGAGAATAACAGAGGGTCCCATGGTGACAGAACAAATATCATGTCTTTTCTCACACATTGTTTCTAGACTTAAGTCTATGTGAAAATAAACAGATAAACAAACAAACAAACAAACAAACATTCCAGTCCACAACAAGCATGCACTCTGTGGTAACCTTCTGTTTCTCTTTTCATGTCTTCAGTTTAAAAGTCTGAGGATCTGAATGCTGGTTTTTCCCTTGTTTAATGCAAGATCATTTAATCAAAAGCAGTCAGAACATAGTAAGTCTTCAGTGCCTGACTGCAGTATAGCAAAAACATTAATTTTAAGAGGAGATTTCAGAGAAGCCCAGACAGTAAAAAACGGCCTTATATTTTTGTCTTCACATCCCATGTAGCCCGTGAAAGAAGGAATATCTTTTTGGAAGGCTTGTCTGGCTTTGGGTGTCTTCAATTTTTTTTTTTTTTCCCCAAAGAAGAGATGTAAAGAAGAAACTCTCTGAAATTCATGAATTCTGTGTCTTGAGTGAAAGTCAACAGAAGAGGGTTAAGAAGAAAGTGCTTAGACTGCACAAGAAAAGAGATTTCCCTGGACTCCAGAGTCAAGTGTGGAGGTCTGAGCAGGGGGTTCATTCTGGGATGTGATGTAGGGAGAGGGAATAACAGGCCATGGGGTTCTGCCATGGGTTGGGTATAGAAGATTGTCATCCTTTGAAGGACCCTGATGCACACAGGTGTGCCTTTATGTCCAGTGCCTTTAACAGGTATCAGATTCTCATGTAACCCCAGGAGAAAGGTGGGTGCCATGATAAAAGCTGATGTAATAGGAAGTCATACAAACTGAGTGTTCATAACTTTGGTGGTTTGAATCAGAACGCCCTCCCTGTGCTGGATACTTTTACGTCAACTTGACACAAGCTGAAGTCATCTGAGATGAGGGAACCTCAATTAAGAAAATGCCTCCATAAGAGCTGTAGGCAAGCCTGTAGGGCATTTCCTTAATTGATAATTCATTTGGGAGATTCACTCACCACCCACTGTGGGTGGTGCCAACCTCCGCTGGTAGTCCTGTATTTTGGGGTATTTGATCACACAGTGTGAAGATATCTCTCTCTCTCCTTCCTTGCCTGCCTAAGGCACCTCCTAATTGGTTTAATAAAGAGCTGAATGGCCACAATCTAGGCAGGAGAGGATAGTCAGGACTTCCAGGTGGAGATAGGAACTCTGGGATCTGAGGAGAGGTTCTCCCAGCTCAAATGATCTGGATTAAAGGTGTGACCTTCCACCTCAAAGATCTGGAGTAGAAGTGGATCTTTCTACTTCAAAATTAAGCAAAAATTCCTCCCAGGTGTGCCCTTCATTTTTTGGTCTTAGTTAATTGCAGATGTAGTCAAGTTGACAACCAAGACTAGCCACCACAATAACCCTTGTTTTAAGAAAATAACATATTTCCTGTGGCATAAGATACATACTGACTTTTAGAAGATGCTTAGCACTGTGCTTGCTACATATCAGGTATTCAGTGAATATTAACTACAGGAAATAGAGCCAAGAAAAAAAAATAGGAAGGAACAGATTCAGAGCTGGAGAGAGAATCAGGAAACCATAGATACTTGAAAATCCAAGGTTAGAGATCCCACCATGTAGTGTGTGTGTGTGTGTGTGTGTGTGTGTGTGTGAGAGAGAGAGAGAGAGAGAGAGAGAGAGAGAGAGGGAGAGAGAGAGAGAGAGAGGGAGAGAGAGAGAGAGAGAGAGAGAGAGGAGATAGGTGAGTGTTTATGGCAGTCAGAGAACATTCCTGGATGCTGGTCCCCACTTTTTACCTCATTTTAGACAGGATCTCGTTGATCATTATGTATGGACTGTGAGTGTTTCTAGAGATCCATCTCTTTGTCCCCACTTCCTCTATCACCATAAGAATGCTGGGCTTACAGACACATGCTATCATGTCTTCAATCTATCTTTCTAACTCTGAACAATATGGAGTTAGAAATATTAAATTCCAGAGAGAAGTCAAATCAGATGGGGATTTGAAAGATCTACTGGATTTTTGCAATGACATGGCGTTGGAGGCCTGTTGGGAAGTAAATTCAATGGACTGGTCTGAAAATGGCCACAATGGGCTGTGGTACAGAGAAAATAAGGACACCAAGGACTGTGCAGAGACTGCCCTGTGAAGGAACCTGGGCAGGAAACAGAAGAATCACAAATGACTGTGTGAGGGAGATAAAGCCTGAGGAGGATTTTGTCTTGTTCAGCATGGGAAAAGCTTTACAGGCTCTTGAGAGGAAAGGAACTAACATCTAGGGAAACTGGATTGGAAACAAATTTGAAATTAAAAGTAACGGATGAATGAAGACTCAGCTGTAATACATTGCCTCCAGGATATATGTATCATGACTTGAAATTATTAAAGTACACCTAACAGCCATCCAACTTTCTAAAATGGTTCCCTGCGGACTAGATATAGGTCATGAATTGGTTGATTGAACCCAGTTTTTAAAAAATTAAGTTGGTAAGTTGGATACCAATACTTTAAAAATATCAACAGATTTCCAATAAAAATCCAGATTTTTTTTCCCTTCTTAAGATGCGAAAGATTGAGAATGTTAATCATCGCTTGGTAGGCTCGCGATCAGTGGGAGCCTCAGCAGCTGCTCTTAAAATCAGGCTTGGGACTGCTTCCTCTTAAGAGCTGGACAGTAAATACTTGGGGCTTTGTCGTAGTTTCTAGCTATTGTGTCCTGCTGTTAAAGTTTGGGAACGACTATAAACAATGCATAAATGGACTTTGCTGTGTTCCAATAAACTTTATCTGGACAGACTTGACTTTCATAATTTTTTTTTAAAGCCATGAAGCAGTGCTATTTCTGGCTATCGTTGATAAAGCCAAACAATATGTACTGTCAATGTGGGGAAAGAGCCGTCCTTATGCATGGCTGGTGGGAATGGTGCCGCCACTATGAAGATCAACTGGGATGTTCCTTGAAAAACTAAAACTAATGCTATCGTAATACCTAGCTCTACCACTCCTGAAGGGGTAGTCAAGGGATTTTCATGCACAAATAATATGACATACATACATACATATATATATATTTATCTATCTATCTATCTATCTATCTATCTATCTATCTATATCTATATGAGATTAAGTGAGAAGATGGACTATGAAGGAGGAGGAAGGGCCTAAACACAGAGAGAGGGCCACAAGAAGGAATAGAAAAAATAGTGTATGCTTCCTTGCATTTGCCAAATCTAGATTCAACTATACGTAAATATATTCATTTAAATATATATGCATAAATGTGTGTGTATCTCTCTCTCTCTGGTGTGTGTGTGTGTGTGTGTGTGTGTGTGTGTACATGGTGGAGAAGAGGGAAAGAGCCAACAAGTGATGGTGAGGAAGAGGACTGATGGGATAGGGAAGAAAGGAGCAAAGAAAGCACAGGATATTGACTGTAAAGATGTAATGGAATCTTTTTTTTTTTCATAAAAGAACCTTAAGGGGAAAAAAAAAAAAAAAAAAAAAAAAACCAAGAAAAATCCCAGGATTTGTTTAAAAGGGAAGGCAATAAAGAAAATAAGTCCCAGGCTTTCCTGAGCTAGAGAACAAGTTCAAGGTCCACCTGGACAACACAGTGAGACTCTGACTTGAACAAAAGTAGGAAGAAGGCTCAGGATCTAGCTTGGCAGGCGTGGGATGGGGTGGGGGGTGGGGGTGGGGGAGGGGGGAGTGCTAGCCTAGAGTGCCCTCCAAAGCCACAAAACAATCAAACAACAAACAAAACAACCTTGGTCAGTTTCCTCATGAAATCCATTCAGACTTCAATGTTGCGCTGACCTATGACTCTCCTATACGGGGGCTGGCTTCTGTCTTACAGCCCAGCTTCTTATTCGGTTAGTTCTCTTCTTGATTTCTCATTCTCCTTACCTTACCATGCCACACAGCCTGCAGCGCTCCCTGCCACCCAGGCAGCCACCAGACTCCTGAAGAGTCAGCCAGCTGGGTTATCATGTCCATCTTCTTAGGAATCTCACGGTCTTTGTCCTGGCACTCTGAAACGTGCCCACAGAGAAGGCTTGTCATAGGTAAATGCAACAGCTTCATACCAATAAAATGAGACTGTTCTCTGGTAGGGCACAAAGTGTAACTATCCTTTAGGGTTTTCAAAAGTTAAAAAAAAAAATAAACAAACAAACAAAAAACCAACAGAACAATTCTTCTTCATACATTGCACAGACAGGAACAGCTGCCAGCTGGGTTCAAACGGGGGTCCTTGGTCCTGCGCACGGCACCAGCTTTCCTCCACTCTTTAAAGAGTTTTATGAAGTTCTGTTGTTGTTGGTTTGGGCTGTGTTTGGAGTCGTGGCTATTGTCATGTGGAGGACATGGATTTATACAGCTCTGAGTCAAGTTTCATCCTCTAAGTAGAGGATGAGCTGCTGTTTCCCATTGTGTTTGAAACCCTATTTATTTACTGTATGCTTTCCCTACGTCACTACTTTAGTTTATCTGTCTATCAGCAATTGATTTGGATCCTCATATTGGGGGGCCAGGCATCTCGGACTGTCCTGGAATGGGAAATTTTCAACATTCAAAGGTATAGAAGTTGGGCCAGGTGTGGTCCTTCTTCTAGTTTGGATGTACTTGGGAAGCAGAAGCAGGTAGATCTCTAAGAGTTGGAGGCCAGCATAGTCTACACAGTTCCAGTCCAGCCAAGGCTACACAGTAAGACCTTGTCTTAAACTACAACAACAATGTGTGGAAATACTGGACAAGTCAGAATGAACTGCTGTTCTGTCTTGATTCACATTTTTACTAGTGTTTTGCCAGAAAGATATATTTACCCTTTTAATTAATTAATTTTAAAAATAGTTCAGTTGTTAGCAAAATTTTAAATAAACTTCATTATAAAAAAAAATACTTGCAAATAAACATCACACACCAAAATTACTAAGACCCAAAGTCTACGCATCTCCATGAACTTCTTTGCAGTTAGAAGAGCCATTCTGAAGCTGAGGGGCTTCATGTTAGATTTTTACACTTTCACTATCAAATTTTTTTAAATGCATGTTTTTCCCCTTGTGGCTTTATCACTGTAGTAATTACTACTGCTAGTTAACTTTAATAATTCATTTCCTCCATCTCCAAGGTGGTGAACTGTGTCTTATTCACCTCTCTTCACAGAACTTTGCATAGTGTCTGTGGGCTAGCTACTTTGCTTATCGCTATTCAGATACCTGAAAAGAAGGAACTCAAGGAAGGAAGGAACTGTTTCCTTCAAGTTAAGGGAGGACATACTCCATTCTGGCTAGAAAGGCATAGAGGAGGAAGTAGTGGGACTGTTTGTTCACATCTCAGTAGACCAGAAAGCAGAGTTGATGGGGAAACTGAGGCAGAAGTAGTGAGACTGCTTGTTCACTTCTCAGTAGACCAGAAAGCAGAGTTGATGGGGAATTGAGGTTGACTATAACCCATAAAGCACCTCCCCACTCCATGACCTGATTCCTTCAGCTAAGCTTCATCTTGCAACGGTTCCACAACCTCCCAAAATAGTTCCACCAGCTAAGGACCCAGTGTTCCAACACATGAGCCCATGGCAGATATTTCATGTTCAAATTAGCAAAACCTAGCCCTGATTTGGTTTCTATTGAATGACAGTTAATGATTGATTAACCTCACTACCTTCTAAGATGGTTAGCATCATTATAGATGACAATCTTTAGGCAGAAATGAAGATGAAATGGTAATTCAAAGGCCTCTATCTAGTTCATGACTTCTGGTTTCTCAAAATAAGAACTTTCTTCTGTGTTCCAATGTCACATTCTCTGGGTCTCAGAACTCTCATTATAGAGACCTGTTTATCTTCTCAAACTCAGTTACTCATTTAATCAGACAGATCCAATCTCTGCTTTTTCCTAACAAGCTTAAATCTATAACATGACAAGACCCTGGACATGTCATACCTCCCAAGCCTTTTCAGTTCCAAGGAAAAACACGAGTGTCTTTGTCCTGAATGAGGCTTTGAGGGGAGACCTGGCTCACTTCTTTTTGGAAAACTGAATAACTGTGCCACTGAGCTGAGCTATATGAGAAAGACCATAGTTCCAGAGGCTTTAGGGATTATAGTTGTAGGGTTCGCACTTTCGAGAACTGGAGAAGGGGGAGGGCCAGTGGGGAGTGAGTATGGTTTGATTACTGTATAATTTTACCCCCTCTGGGATCATTTCAAGCCTGTTCTACAAATGTCAGGGAACCAATGACTCATCAAACAGTGAAGTGTTGCTTTTGGAAAAGGGAGAGGAAGTCACTGCTTTGGAGCTCAGTGATAGATTTGCACTAAGGTAAGATCTCCTCTCAGCAGAGGGTCTGAAACATTGGCAGCGATCCCCTGCTCTTTTCCAAGCCTGGGAGAGATGCCATCTGCCCCGGACTGCGAAGCCTCAGTTCCCTTAGGATATGGAGGAGACAACCCTTGCCTCTGTCCTACAGCATTGGGAAAAGTGAGGCTGGGGGAGGACTTGGTGCTCAGTGACTCTGGGCACACACAAGCTATGGGCGTGGTGGCAGTAGAGAATCTTGTCGGATCTCTCTAATCTAGGTTCTTATCTTTGTATCACTCATTGGCTTTGGGGAGGAAAAAGTTGAACTACTGAGTTAGAAGCATGAGTGATGAAAAAAAAAAATAAACAAACACCAGGACAGGACGACTTGGCAAAGAACAGAGTTCTTCCTGTAGCGCTTACATCATATGAAGTCATGTTTCAGGTGACCTATGTGGCTAGCGTAACTCCTATGTTTAGGTAGAGACAGCACATCAATCTTTGTATGTATACTGTGACCATTTTCTTTCTTCATTCTTTATGGGAATCTGGGGCAAAGACGTAGCTTTCTGACCACTTTTAAAAAAAATTTATTAAATTTTTAAAGAACTTACAGAAAAAGAAGGACACACACACACACACACACACACACACACACACACACACACACACACATCTAAATTAACCAGACCTGAACCATGAACTCCTATGCTATTAGGATAGCCATTCTGAAGCTGTGGAACTTCATACTGGAACTTGCATATCCATTATCAAATATACTTGTATGCATTTATATGCTACAAAAATGGGAAAAAGTTTAGTTTTATATCCTCTCACTGTTTTTTTGCTCAGTTCTCAACACCTATGTGGTGACTCCCAGCCAGAGGATTTAGTGTCTCTTACCTATATTCCACCCTTCCCATCACCTGGCCTTTCTTGCTATCGTTTCTACACATTATGCTCTACCAATATACACATTTGTTTGTTTCTACATCTTCCAAAAGGTCTCTATTTTTCAGTCCTGTGTGTTTATCCCAAGCTATGTGTAGATGCTGCATATGGTTGGTGTCAACAGGATTGTGAATGAAATCCTATGTTTGTAGGGCCTACTCCACCCTTTCTTGGTGAAGCCTTGTGATGTGAGAGAGGCAGGAGCCTGTCCCCAGTTTGGTCCAACTACTATTGGAAGTCTCCTGTAGAACATGACTTGAACCTGGCAATTTGGTCCTCAGTGTTTGTTCTTAGCTGCAACTCAGACTGCTCCTCTCTCTCTGCAGCTTTCTTCTTTGCATAATTTTTGGGGGTTGATGCAACATGGCACTAGCCTTGTTTTCTTCTTCTCTAAATCCATATCTGGACCGTGTAGTTATGCTAGAGGGAGCCATACAATAGAGCATAGTAGAGTCACAGTAAGTTCATGACCACATCTTCTATTTGTTCTATCAGCTCCCCCCCCCCCCCCCCCCCCCCCGCCACCCTTCATAATAACCTAGGGTCAAGATCTAGTCATCTTTCCCCTTCACTCTGAGTTCCTGACTCCTCTCTGGTTTCAGAGGCAATTGATGCTTCAGACTGGAATTTCCTCAGGCTCAAGCTAGCATGTCTTCACCTGCCGAGGACATTATTCAATGCCTCTCCTTCTCAGTTGATGCCCTCACACTGGTTGTGCTTTGCGTTCTTTCCCTTTGTGGGCTCCTTTTCATTTTCTTAAAAAAAGATTTATTTATTTTCATTTTATGTATATGAGTGTTTTGCCTGAACATATATTAAGTGAACTGAGTTTTGGTGCCCACAGAGGCCAAGAAGAGGCCTCTTGCTGCTCTTGCAGAGGACTTGGGTTCAGTTCTCAGCACTCACCTGGCAGCTCACAACCACCTGCAACTCCATTTTCAAGGGATCCAATGCCTTCTTCTGGTTTCTGTGGGCACTAGGCAAGCATGTGGTCAACATGAATACATGTAGGCAAAACACTAATGCATGTAAAATAAAAGCAAATACATTTTAAAATACTAAATATATTTGAAACAGACATAGTAAAAAGTGAAGAAAACTATACTTGGGCAGTATCCATACTGAAGAAAAGGGATTTGGAGATGAGAAACACTAAGGAGGTAGAAATGAATATGGTTGGTGACTAAGGAAAGACTGAACTGGAGAATCACTCCTTCAACAAGTATTTTAATAATTATTTTGAACCAGACACTATGGAGATTGTTGGAATATGAAGGTGAAAAGACCAGACCACCAATTTCAAATAATAGTTGTAACACATGGCAACATAAGTATTCAAATGGATGTGAGTGTTCCAAGGGAAGATACAATACAAAGAAGGCACCTTTTAGCTTTCTGTGGTAGCTGTGGATAAGCACCACAGAGGAGCTGTGTGACTCTGGACAGGAAGAGAGAAGAGGAGTGGCTGAGAATCAAAGCAGAGTATTCAACATTTTACTGTTTCCAGGGCCCAGAGAACAGAAGGATGACAAAACACTGGAGCCTAGCATGAGGTGACCACAAAGAGAGGAAGAAATGATGATGCCATGAGGAAGAGGAAGGAAATGATGTCAACGCAGGGACTGAACGTAAAGACGTCATGGTGTCTTCTTGCACTTTCTGCATGGTGTCCTGTCAGCCTGAAAAAAAGTCTCTGTCTCTCTGTCTCTCTCTCTCTGTCTCTGTCTCTGTCTCTGTCTCTCTCTCTCTCTCTTGCACTTGAATTTCACTAGCCAACAAGTACTTCAAGAGAATTTGACTCAATAACCAGATATACAAATGTATATTCTAGCTGCATTCAGAAACTTTAAAGATATGATTATATTTTGGTCTTGGGGACAGGAAGCTGATTGAAAAGCTTTTGTGGAGGGGGGTTGATATTTTCTGGAACCTTTTTGCTCATCTTTAATTGACAGGATATTTACTTTCCAGCTTAGTTTTCAGGTCAACCCAGCTATGCCTCTCTGTGACACATGCTTTCATTTCACCTTGGCAGACAGGTTTCACTAGAAATCATCCACAGTGGGGGTAAGGCTAACATAATATTACTTCTAAACTAGGCACAGTTTGATGAAGGATTTGGATGTACTTGGTGGGTTGCTGTTCCAATTTCAGATATTTTGCTGGCATTCCCTGGGAGTCAGCCAAGAGCAAGGGATGACAGCTAAAAGGACTTTTCATACTCTGGATATGGCAGTGGAGTTTCAGCCTTGTGACTCTCTTTAAAAACCTTTGGGGCATTGATGATGGAGAGGTCCTGAACTCCGCAGAGAAATGTTATTCCAAATGAGTTCTTGCCAAGTCCAAATTCACCAGTTAAAATTTTAAGATGAATTACATCATCTCTCACATTTATACATTGCTTAATCCAATTTGCATTGCAATAGTCCATGCAGTATTCTATTAGACTTCATAGTAACCTTAGGCTATCTAGATTGCTTTGCTTTGCTTTATTCACTTTATGGATTTTACAGATGAGGACTAAGTTGAAAGAAAGTAACTTGTTTGTCCATAATTGCACAGATAATTAAATGTTTTATGAGGTCTGGGAATCAAGCTGGTCCACCCATTCCCAATTTAGTGCTTGAACTTAATCATGAGGTCTTACTGGTAAAACGCTTAAATATACTTTTTTAATGAATGGCGTTTCAGTCTTTGCAATAGATAATGTCCACGCCACAGATTTAGGCTGACCAGTATAAAGAATACAAAAGGGTACAAACCCAATGGTACAAAGTCCAACTCTTCAAGAGTTGATGAACTTTGGAGCATTTTCCTGTTAGCATGGTGGTGGCTGGATGAACCCATCAGCTCCAGTGTCGGCCATCCCCTAGTGGATGGATCTTTCCCTAGTATGTATGTGAAGAGCCATCATCATAGAACATTCTCCTGCAGTAGATGGGAACTAACACAGAGACCCACAACTGGACAATGTGCAGAGTTATAGACCTTGGAACACTCAATTCTAAATGGGATGACTTCATCAAACCCCTCTCCTTCAGGCTTGGGGAACCATGTAGAAGAGGAAGTGGAAAGATGCTAAGAGCCAGAGGGGATGGATGACACCAAGGAAACAGAATTTTCCAGATACAACAGGACTGATGCACATATGAACTCACAGAAACTGTGGCAGCATGCACGGGGTCTCTACAAGTCCAATCAGACAGGATTCCAACACTGAGAGAGGGAAGTGAACACAATCCCCTAACACTAACCAACCAAGAAAGCACCTCCAAGTGACACCCACTTGCAAAGGAAAGATTAGTTTTCTCCAATGGAGTCTCAGTGAGTATATAAACTGTGCTTATGGCAGGTCCCTGCCCAGCATTAGCAGGTCAACACAAAACAAACTCAATGGTGTTTTGGAACATTTTTTTTGTCTCATATTGTTTTGTTTGGGCATTTTTTCTGTCTTACTGGTCTTTTGTTTGTATATTATGGTTTTTGATTCGTGTGTGTGTGTGTGTGTGTGTGTGTGTGTGTGTGTGTCTGTCAGTCTTTCTCTGTGTGTATGTTTCTCTTGCTTTTTCTTCCATTGTTGTTGTTTTATTCTGGTTTATTATTTTTTTTACTTGCCTTTTTCTTTCTAAAGAGAGAGAGAGAAAGGTGTGGGTTGGATGGGGGAAGTGCAGTATCTAGGAGGAATTGAGGGAAGGGAATACCATGATCAGAATATATTATATGAAAAAAATTATTTAAAAATAGATTTAAAAAGCAGAATTAGAAGTCTATATAATACAAATATTTTAGCATTACATATTCTATTTAACTAAGATGATGTGTCTTACAAGTCCAATGACACACATAAAGGCTCCAAGTTCAGTGTCCATGATACTCAAATTGCTTGCTTGCCAAGTTGCTTTGATAGAGTGGCTAGGGGAGATTCCTGGGCTTTCCACACAGTAATTCTTCAAGGTCTTCACTGTTTTATGAGCTTCAAGGGTAGTATTTTGTACTTCTAGCTCCTTAATTTATTCCCATGAAAATGCATTATTCGCAAGCATCTATACTGACCGTTGAGTCAGGAAGACTGTGAACTCCATGCTCAGTTGGAATCTATCCCTTTCCATTACAGAATAGGCCTTTGAACTTGTCTTCTGTCCATGCTCTACATTTACTCATTATAAGTCCCTTTTAAAATGGCCATTGGTGATGTTGTCTGTAAGATTATCTTAATCTATTAAAGAGCTCTAATGCTGAATATCAGAAATGGAAATTGTTGGAGTCGCCACCATTTATATTTCACTGAAGTTTCTTAATCTTTACATAAAGTTTCTCATCAAGTCACTGTATTATGTCTGGTATAACAGAAACTCTCAGGAGGGGCAAGTTTTCAGCAAGTGTCCTCAAATTATTACAATACATGTCTACTCGCCTTGACTTTTTATGTGTAAGAAATGTATCTTAAATGATTCTTCCTGGAACTGGAAAGTCAGGAACAATTACATGTCCTTCGCTTCTTTTAGCAAAACTAAGAATAAATTAATGCTTTGCTTTACTCAGACAGCTAGACATGCCTGTGTTCCAGACTATTGAAGAAAAAACCTGAAAGCCCTAATGTGACATAAATGTTTGGAGAATTTCTTTATCTTGGCGTTTGCCATTATGAATGGACTAAGAAAGAATTCTAACAAATTATGAAGGAAGAATGAATTTATTCCCATACACATGTCTGGCTTTTAAATCCTACCAAAGCTGCATTATCCCCTGCTGTCAGAGACAAGGAGCAGTATGAATGGTCTTACAAATGAATGCTTAAAAGGGAAGGCAATGGAAAGAATGAGAGACAGGGAAAACAAAACAAAACAAAACAAAACCCACTGGACCTCTGAGTCTAAAGAAGGACAGAGAACCTGAGCTGCCTGGGGCAGTAATTCCAGGCTTAGTCTGTGACTGATATGAAAATGCTGGAGCAAGTGGACTAGAGAAATAATTGCCATGAAGTTGGAGGTCACTAGGGACAACTGTGGTGAAATTGAGTTGAAAAGAGATGAAGGCCAAGTTTAGAGGTGTTGGTCCTAACAATTATGGCATAGACTAGTCTATGAAAACAACACTAGTGATAGTTGTGGTAGTTTTCTAAGTCTGGTCTCCTTTTCAGGGATGGAAACCTAGAAGTTCAAGGCACACAGGTGGATATTTGCTAATTAAACTATTACTTCTGATTGGGTCTCACATATATGACGTGGGTGGCCGGAATGAGTGGATAATGCTCTCTCATAGAGAAGAGAGCTCCAGGAATCTAAAATGAAAACTATTATTTAAGATCTCAATGAGAAAGAGATGGTAGACTCCAATAGGGCATTTGAAAAGTTTAATCAAAGGTTTGTTTACAATATCATGTACAAGTTTAAAGAAAATCAGCAAGGGTGGTGAAGTATTTTAGGGAGCCTGTCCTTGGGGGTTAGATCTTGCCTAGCCCCTTCTTGTGTTCTGTTTCTGATTTCTAGCCTCCAGGAAGTAAATTGCTCTGCTCCACCCTGCTTCTCTGAGGCCTGAAACTTTAAAAATAGTGAGTTAAAATAAGGAATCCCTTTCTTCACATTGTTTGAACAGGGATAAGATCGACCCCTTGATGGCACACAGCCAGAGACCTACTTCTGCAAATAGGACCTACCTCCTTTTGTGCGCCACCTCCTAATACCACGTTAGGAACCCATCTGTAGCTAGAGTTTTCCTGCCTGGCCCAGTCAGGACAAATCTCTCTTACCCGCCAGGCCCACAGTCGCTCAGATCCAACCAAGAAAACACACAGAAACTTACATTGTTTAGAAACTGTATGGCCGTGGCAGGCTTCTTGTTATCTGCTTCTTCTATCTTAAATTAACCCATTTCTGTTAGTCTATACTTTGCCACATGGCTTGTGGCTTACCAGTGTCTTTACATGCTGCTTCTCATGGCGGCGGCTGGCGGTGTCTCCCCAGCCTTCTTCTTCCCAGAATTCTCTTCTCTCTTGTCCCGCCTATACTTCCTGCCTGGCCACTGGCCAATCAGAACTTTATTTACACAGAGCAATATCCACAGCACCCATCAATGGATTAACTCACTGATGAAGTGAGAGCCCCTGCAACCCAGTCACTTCCCATAATCCTCAAGAGTTTTTCAATAAGAATGGTGGACTTTGATAAAAGAATCTAGTCACTGCTAACTCACGACTTGGCAAACAAGGGCCAGTAAATCAATTCTTCATTCTCCTTTTCCGGCTGATCTCCTCTTGGTAAATCCCACTATCTACACCCAGTCCAAGACTAGAAGATGGTACATTGGCACCAGCCTTCTGGGGTAAAAAGCAAGGTAGAAAAGAGTAACTGGGAGTGGGTTGGAGGGAGGAAAGGGATGGAACATGATGTGATTCTATTCACATTCAATTAAAAAACACTACATCTAGATGTGTCTGAAATCCAGATGTGTTCATAACTGGTAGTATCATAGAGTTTATTTGGAAGCATTATTTGTTTCTTTTTATCTTATTTTACTTTTATTTCTGGCAGTAGTAGGGGTTGATCATGGAGTTTCATACACGTGAGGGAAGCACTCTACCACTGAGCTCTATCTATGCTTTTCTTTCTGAGGGAACAGCTGTAGAGACAGGTTCTACTGTTATCCTCATATTGAAGATGGGGAAACAGAGGCACAGGAAGTTAAGAAATTTGTTCCAAGTCCCATTTGCTAAGAAGTAATATATCAGGGATTTAAACCTAGACAATTGGAAACCAAATTCAATGTGCTAAGTTGCTTCTTAAGAAGTTTCAAGAATAAACAATTATTCTGTATCAAAATTGATAACCATGGCAGGCATTTGGAAATCCTTTATAATTTACACTTAGTTTTTCTGTGAACCTAAAACTATTCTAAGAATTGTCAATTGGTTTTAAAAATTGACACAAAATGTATCTATTTAGATAATATTCATCAAAAATTTTCATGTCTTCTGAATTAACAATAAAAGACTTCCTCTGTTGAGAAAAAATGTTTAATTCAGGAATCTAAGATTCCAGTGTCTCTTTCCCAATACCTCACCATGTTGTTTACTGACACATGAATAGGAGGCTATGGTGTCTCTTGGGGCGAGGGCCAAAGTTAGGGATGTATACTATATATAAGCTGGACAACATGACTATGGATAAGCTGGTGACTACTACCAATTACCAAATTGACCATTTGACCATTCCTGTGCCCTGACAGAAGTTGACTTAATGGAAAACTTCATAGAAAAGACATTATTTGTCCTCCTTGGATTAGATAAGAGATGTTTATAAACCTATGAATGTATCTTATTATCTCGTGGTACCCAACCAGCAAAGCACTAAATTGTACAATTCAATAAATATTCTTTATAGATTGTTCTATGAAGTCTTAGCTACAGCTGCAGGAAAAACAGTGAGACTTTTAACTTCACATTTTGAGGAATAAAATTTGGGTTGCCTCACTGAATGAATAATCTCAATTAATTGAAGTGCCTGTTGAAGGTTAAATAGCACAGAAGAGGAAGCAAAAGATAAAAACACTAAGTGTGCTGGACAGTGAGTGAGATACAGCATCCAGGTCACTCTTCAGTCAAAGAAGCGTGGCCTAGCTGATGAGAGCCTGCCAAAGCCCTTCAGTTTAGAGCCCTTACACAGATCAGCTCAACTACGGACAGCTAGCTGCCTTACCCACATTCTTTTGATTTCTTTAGGTTGGCACGCATATAGTTAACTGATCAGTGGGGCTTCCAAAGCTTGGTCATCTCAGCTCACCTTGGGACAGTTCCAAATGTCACTTTAGCCCTCAAAGTCTCCATAGGGACTGACTGAGGTTGTTGGGCCAACAGTGTAACTTGAAAGCTCTTTTTGTTTTTCTATGGTTCCTTCTTTACCCCTCTGAACAATATTGATTTCAGGAGATTTTCTTTAGGAAGTTGTGCAAGCCATCACCCATCTCAGAGCCTATATTCTGAAGTACCCAGCCTCCAGTTCAAGCTGCAGTCTTACTTCAGGAACAGAAAGAAATGAAGGGCGCAGGCTCAAACCACACTTCTTTCCTTGGTGGTGATGATTTCCCTTGCCTTTCTGCTCCTGTTCTCTATTGTGTGCTTACATGTAGGTTTATATCATGTGTTGTTTGGAGCTGATTTTCATTTTCTTACAGCGATAGGATATCAGGAAAGAGAATGGCCATCATACTCTGAGCTGGTTAGAGTAGCAGACGAGGTATTGAATGTCATTGTGTCAAACAGGAGAAATGTTTTTGGCGATGTTAAGGTAAGAAGGAAGATTTGGCAGGAAATTAGCTACTATGGTGGACAGTGATCAGCATTAGTCATTTGCACTGCTCATAAAAATAAAAGTATCTTTGGTATCTTGGGAAACATTCTGAGTTGTGTAGAGGAGTATTCTAGGTACAGAAGCTGAAGGAATAGGCCACTTTCAGCCTTGCTTGGCCCTCCAGTTTGTGGAGCGTCATCATATCCCAGGTGTAGCCAATCAGATCACATACAGCAGACTGACTGCTGAAGGAATATGGTGAGTAAGACACTCAAAAGTTATTTCTGGGGGCTCTAGAGATGGTTCATTTAATAAAATGCTCACTGCACAAATGAAAGGAGCTGAGTTTGAGCCCCTGGAAAAGCTCAATGCGGTGACGCATGTCTCAAATCCCAGCATTTGGGAGGTAAAGATCAGCAGATTCCCTGAAGCTTACTGGCCAACCATCTTCACTAAATTGGTGAGTCCTGGATACAGTGAAAGATCTTGTCTCAACATAGAAGGTTGGAAGGCAGACCATTTCTAGAAAGACCTGGGCTGTGTTTCCCTTGGTCTCTGCTGAGCCTGCTTGTCACATCTTATCAGTACAGTAAGGTAGCGGGCACCTGTGCAGTCAGTAGCTTTTCTGCTCAAGGAGTCTAGAGTTTATTTAGGGAATTTGCTACCAAACCCTAGTTTATGGATTTTCTGGAATGGAATCCTAGCTCTACAGATACCTACTGGGGTGGGCAGTTAAACTCAAGGGCAACTCAGTCCAAAGTAGATGAAAATCGACAGGAACAAGCGCCCCTTTGCTAAGAAGACTCCCATGTAAAACAGCATTCTTGTTCTTTGCCCTAGGAAGCCTGGGTCTTCGCAATGAGCAAAGGGACACTGGAGTTGCTCAGCAAATATGAACAAGTGGTACTTGCTGTTCCCTGAGGTCCCAGCTGCATTCCTTAGAGTCATTAGTTTCCATTTTCACCTGTGACACCAGGACATTTTGTCTATTGTATCATGAATCCAACCCAGGTATTTCTCACTGTATGAATCTTAGCAAAAATCTAAATCTTTCGGTGAGTAATTCTCAATGAATCAATGACTCATAGGAGCATAGACCGCATATACTTGGACTAGTGATTAATGTGATGCAGGCCTATCTCAGAAGCACTCTTTATAATTCTATGGCAGGATTACTATCAAAAGAAACCCTATCAGTGCAGCCCCCAGATGTGTGCATTTGGGTGCACTCTCAAAAACGACATGAGAGATCTACAAATACCTTAGCATGTTTCCAAAGAGATTGCCGGGCAAACCACAATCTGCTGCCAAGGCCACTACAAGCTGTTACTGGTTTCTCGTTGACTCTCCTAACATTCTGTTTGCAACAAGTAAGTAATAAATCTCTTGTTAGATGTCAGATGTTAGTGAGTGTTATGTTCGTGTAAATAAACCCATAAAAGAGGAAGGTTAATGTGTAGCAACTGGAAGGCAAGGAATAGGATAATTGCTAAGGAGTCAGGAAAGAGTTGAGAAGAGAAGTCAGAGGTCAAGAGTGTCCTAGGAACCAAGAAGGAACGGAGGGAGGCTTTTCTTGCAATCTGGGGTTGAGGCAATGTTAGTCAAATACTAACCTTCCCTTCCAGCTAGGGCCTTTCTTGGTTAGGTGGGAAATTACTCATTAAAGGGACACATTTTAAACAGTGCCTTGGGTTTCACACACACCTAAACAGTGCACAGGTTAATACTTTAGAACAAACATCCATTGTATTCCTACTATAATTTTTGAAGTACCTACTAGGTCCCAGCCACTGTACTCTGGACTGCACATAAGTTTTCTGTTCTTTCTATTTTTTTTTCTAGTAGTGCTGTACCAGATATAATACAAGCCCGTGTTTACATGTGGTACTTCTAAGTTTTCTGTTAGTTATATGTGACCATGGGTTCCATTATAACACTTTCATACAGCATTTCATACGGCATTTTATCATATTCCCAGCCCCCATTACTCTCATACCCCCAATCACTCCTGCTTACTATCCTTTTCCCATTCTCAACCAGTCTTTCACATTCATCTTTCTTGCACATTCGTTTTCCTCCTCATTCTTAGCCATTCCTCAGTATAGCTTTTATTATATCTATTTTAAAGATGAATAAGTCTCTTTCTTGTATGACAGGGTAATGCAGGGTGACCTTTGGTTCCATAGCCCAGAGCTTTGCAACTGAATTCTAGAGATGGAGTTAGACATCTACCAGAGAGATTTGCGTGCAAGATAGACACATTTTTTTTTTCCCTGATCCGGGTTAGTCCTTGTCCTTTTGAGGTTAATATCAACCAATGTGTTTCTTTACCACACATCCCTGGTTACCAAAGTCGGATGCAGAACCTTGGGCTGCCCTGAAATTTGATCTGGCTCACCGTGGGATCTTTCCTATCCTGTTCTTTGGTCTCATAGTTTACAAAAAATACTACATCAATCCAGTTTATGCTGGCTCCAGTTCTAAGAGAAAGTATATTGCCTGACATGCAGAGTGGAGAGAAGATAAGAGAGTCAGGTCAGAAACAAACTTTGTGAGAGCTTTGTTTTGTTACAAGGGCCCTAGTCATGTAATCCCTTAAAAGAGCCCAAGTCACAAAAATGAAAAGTGGTTTAAAGGCATACAGTATGAATCCCTTGGATTCTGCAGAGAGGCTGAAATTAAAGCTGAAAATGGCCTGCATGGTCATCTCTTTCCTCAGGAGTTGGTACAAGCAGTTCTCATCACAGGGAATACCCAATAGGATGAGCCAACTGTCACTGACTTTACATTTCTTTTCCCTACCATTCCATCACCTAGTAGTTCTTCCAAGCTTGGAAACTTCCCGACTCTGAGCTAAAGTTTTCCTTTGTTCTATTTTATCTTATTTTCCTCTTTTTATACTCTTGGGTCTCTGACTCATTCCGGCTTTAGAAGTTTCCATTCTTCCAAAAAATCTGGAAGTTTTAGGGACTTTTTCCATTGGAATTTCCCTAGTGTCCATGATGTTCTGAAGGATCGTTAATTCTTCATTTGCTTCTTGATGGGGACCTGAAGAATGAAGCCCAGAGTCTAGAGCCCCCATGAGCCTAGCTGGGTTTTCTTCATGGCTCCCCCTCATAATTAGAATTTCTTGTATGCGGGTGTATTCATGTGTATACAGATGCATGTTTTTGTGCATGTGGAGGCCAGAGGTTAACTTCAGATCATTCTTCAGGTACATTCACCTTTGACTCAGAATCTTTTATTGGCCTGTAACTTAGCAGTTAAGTGAGGCTACTGTCTCCACTCCCTAAAACTGGAATTACAAGCAGGTGCCAGAGCATCTAGCACTTTTATATTGTTTTTGGGGAATCATACTAAGCACTTTATTGGACAGCTTATCTCTCCAGTTCTTTGTATTTTTTAAATGTTGAGGTTCACAGGGCTAGGGAGATGGCTCAGACCAGGCCTCAGATCTCTAGAACCCACATACAAAAACTGAACAGGCTTTGTAGCCTCTTGTAATTCGAGAACTTGAGAAGCAGAGATGGGGAAATCCTAGGACAAACTGGCTAGGTCAATTAGCTGGAACCAGTAAGCTCGAGGTTTAGCAAGAGACCGTGCCTAAGTAAATTCAGTGGTTAGTGATGAGGAAGACATTCAAAGTCAATTTCTTGACTCTACACACACACACACACACACACACACACACACGAGCATGCACACACATAGGCAAACCACACACACATACATACACATGCAAAAAAAGTTGGGATAAATATATTCTATTGACAGAGAAGGGTGAACTCCTGTCTCAGGGATTTGTAGGGAAGGCCAAAATGATTTGAGATTTCCTTGGCTTTATACCTTTTGTCCTACCTATTTATAATTCCCCCAAACCTGTTTCCTTTAGTACAAAAAGAGTTTCAACTGCTGAGCAATTAAATCAGCCCTCATCCTGATTCTATCTGCAAACCCAGCCCTAGAAAATCTCCACACAAAATTGCTACTGCATAGTGTACCTTATTCCAACCCAGTCACCTCCTATACCCCCTGACACATTATAACGAAAATTTGTACTCTAGTTAGCTGTATACCATTCTAAAATGGAGGAAGACACCCTTAGAGTAAGATGAGGGTGATAGACCAATAATGAAATGCAGGTAAGAGAGCATAGGTAGCTCACAGACACACACCCTGGTTTTGGGCAGTCTAGAATCTGAATCTAAAATCAGTAGGACTCAACACAAGTTATTTAAGATCTCGGGTATTCAGCTTCTGCAGTGGGAAAATGAGGATAACAGATCTCTTTCTGAGGTTTTAAAGTACTATAGTGTTCAGTACATTGGCACCGAAGAAATGTTGTTCTGTCTTTTCCTTTATTTGAGGGAGGGTTCTGGAGGTGATAGAGAAGAAGAGAATGCTCTTTGCTCCTCTTTCTGGGTCATTTATCTTCCTGGCATGGCCTTTGTTAGCCACGCTTGTTTGCTGAAACAGGAAAATTTTTAACTTCAAGCGTCAACCTCCACTTAGTGCCCACACCAGGCCTGGCTAAATCGTAAGGTCCCTTGGGCAATATTGTGGATAATATTGTGCTGGGAAGGAGCCATGGACATTTGTCACTTTCTCATCTCCAGCTTTTGACGGGGGCTCCCCCTAGGTTTCCTGAGTGCATTTCGGTTACTTTAGAGAAACTGGAACCGCATGTCAATATTGGGTCTAGCCATCTGGACTCAATATTTGCCTAGCTTTCACTAACCCATTCTTATGGAGGCAGAACCCAAGTGGTGGTTTGGTCTTTAGAGATTATTCATCATCTTCATTATTTTAACCTACTGTCTAAATCTCCTTGTTTTGGAAGACCTTGACACTTGCACAATTCTGACTAACCATTTCCCATGAGTGTACTTACAGTGTAGATACAAAATGTCCTTTAACAGGCTCATGTGTTGAAAGCTTGTGCCCCAGCTGGTGGATCCAGAAGTTGCTAGGTAATTTGATCATGAGAGCTCTGATATAATCAATGAGTGAATCCTTTGATGGATCATAAGACAGCATGTTGAAAGATGATGAAAACCACAAGGTAGGGCCTAGTTAGAGAATGTGGGTCAGTAGAGATAAGCCCTGAAAGGATACACCTTATCCCCAAATTTTCCTGTCCCTCCTTTGCTTCTGGTCTACCATGGGACAAATTGCTTTGTTTGGCTATACACTCCCCATCATGATGTAAGGGCCCAGAATCAACAGAGCCAAGTGAGTATGTACCAAAATCTCTACAACCATGAACCTAGATAAATCTTTCCCCTCTTTTAAATAATTTCACATGGATACTTGCATACATAAGCGATATAATGTAAATGATATAGCCTAAGTGATGAGCCAAGTTAAGTTGATGCTTTTTGATGTCTGTATAAATATAGCATATATGTTTATGTCTATATCGCCTTGTCTATCTACACACACACACACACACACACACACACACACACACACACACAGACACCAGCCCAGTATCTAAACTCTTGTCTGAAGACCCTCCTTCACATGACTGGGGTGAGAGTCAGGACCTTAGTCCCCTGCTGAGGAAGCCTGCCATCAAATGCCTCCTTACCTTCAGCCTTGGCAGCCTTGGCATCAGATTATATGGCCTGAGTGGAGATTAAGTACTAAGTAGTCATAGGGAATGGCTATTAATTCATTGCTGAAGCATCTGGTGTTTCCAGGTTAAAGAAAGAAAGAAAGAAAGAAAGAAAGAAAGAAAGAAAGAAAGAAAGAAAGAAAGAAAGAAAGAAAGAAAGAAAAGAAGTCCAATCCAGACCAATCTTAGCTTGAAATCTTAGTTGTGAGTCTAAATACCACCCATCTTTGCTATTCTTCTTGCCCATTTTTGAGCTTGTGTCTTGATCCTATAAATTTCCAGAGTGAGTACATTCATTTTCCTTTCCATAAATCATATACTTACATGAGGAGGTTTTTTTTTTTTTTTTTTTTTTTTTTTTTTTTTTTTTGTGTGTGTGTGTGTGTGTGTGTGTGTGTGTGTGCATCTAAACACCCTGAGTCAATAGATCCTGCCTTAATTGATGCCACCCAACCCAAATTATGCTACTGACCACTGCTGGATTAGTTATTGAATGCTGGTTGTGGCCTTGGACTCCAGGAAGGACTAAGTTGTATTTCAGATGGCTTAGGGAAGAGAAAGTCACCAGGCAGACTGTCCCTACAGTCTTTCTTGAAAGCCTGAAGCCTGCTGGCATCATGACACTTCTTCCATTTTAGGGACATGTTTGTCATGATCAAATGAGCTACAAAGAAAGGAAGAAGACAAACAAGATTCCAAGTAACAATGAAAAGGTGTGCCACCTCTACTGACTTTAGTGTGGGTATTTTTGTTTTTGTTTTTGTTTTTTTCCTAGAATGCAGCTTAGTTGGTAGAGTGCTTGCCTAATATACATAAGACCATCCATCAGTTGGCTCCTCAGCATCACAAGCCAGGCATGGTGGTGCTTTCCTGTAGTCTCAGCACTCCAAAGGTAGAGGCAGGAAGACCAGAAGTTTAAGATCATCCTCAGCTATATGGCAGGTTCAAGACAAACCCAGATTATGTGAGAGGATCTTTCAAAATTAAGAGAAAAATATTGATGTTGCCCTCATCTAGCAATTCATCTACCAGTCAGAATCCTCTACAAAGCAGTCCTCCACACTGAGGCCTTCAGGCTGAGTTGCCTGCATAACTTTGTTCTGCTTTTCATTTGGAAATAAGCCCTTCTCTCCAGTTTTCCAAGCCTGTATGTCTGGCCACGCTCTTGGCGCACTATTAGATCACAGCTCAGAAATTTTAACCTGCCCGAAAAATACTGTGGATGGATTTTCCAGGAATTCTAACCTAGACTTGAAAACAGTGTTTGATCTTGAGTAATACTTGCTTTTGCCCACTGTCATGCACAAAAGATATCTCAGTATGCTGCTGCTGCTGGTGTGTGTGTGTGTGTGTGTGTGTGTGTGTGTGTGTGTGTGTGTGTTTATGGCATTTGGAGACTGGAAAAGCAATTTCGATTGATTCGTGGTGGGGGTAGGAAAGTGCCTGCGTCTTTGGCTGGAAAGTTTTGCCCTTGGTCTGATTGTTCCCAGATGTGATGGGCAAACACATTATTGATAATGTGGAAAAATTGGCAAAGTATTAGACAATGAAGTAGCATGGACCCCTTACAAGTACTGAATCTGGTTCTCAAGCATCTGGGCTCTCCACTTCCTTGTCAGTCATTCATGTTTTTAACCAGTTTCTCACATCTTTACAGGTAACGGCTCCTGAGTGCTCACTACCTTTACGAGGCACTGCTTTAATGATTTCCAGACAACATTTAGCAATAGCACTAAGTCCTAAGGTAGTTATTAATTGTCACCTCCATTTTAAAGATAATGATGCTGAAGAATGCACAGGTATCCAATGTTCCGGACTTGACAGGAATTAATTCATGATTGACGCAGGATATGGCATTTACACCCAATACACTAAACTGTCTCCGTCTTCAAGGTATTAGCTTACTGATGAGGATATTCCAAACCATTTGCAGGTTCCAGCCATCTAGTCATGGTTCCTAGCCCTTCTGGGTACACATGATCGGCACTCGTGTGCTTTTAGACTAAATCTGGGGTGAGACTTAGGAAACAGAGAAGAGTTTAGTAAATACATGTTCCCTTCCTCTCAACGATGCTGGCCACCATCTTATGTGATGTACTGAAAAGAGTTTCATGACATACAAAAAAAAAAAAAAATTGTGCCTGTGGCCCTTCCTATTGCTGAGAAAAACAAATGCCAAGGAGCAGGATATAAGTCAATAAAATGTAAAATTCAATGTTGAGTATATTCCAGGTAGTCTAATTATCTTCTGTTGGTCTTTTAAATTTTATTTTGTATATCTTACTTTTAAAAATAATTTTTTAGCCTACTTGGTGGCATACAGGTATAATCTAAACATGTGGGAGACTGAGACAGGAAGTTTGTGAGTTCAAGGCCAACTTTGGCTACATATCGAATTCAAGGCCAGCTTGAATTAAGACTTTGATTCAAATACTATTTCAATTGCTGTATAAAAATTACATATACTGCTGGTAAACAATAAAATGCTTTGACTCACATGCAGACACACACACATGCACACACACACACACACACACACACACACACACACACACACACCCATGATGACTAAAACTAACACATATTGCCTCACATACTTTTGTAGTGTGGATAATTAAGGTCTGTTCTTTTGCAATTCTCAAGAGCATATGGTGGCACATGCCTTTAATTTGGTGCAGAGGCAGGTGGATCTCTGAGCTTTTAGGTCATCCTCGTCTACATAGGGAGTTCCAGGTCAGCCAGGACTAAGTACCATGTATTAAGTACAATATTGCACAACAGCTTTCTTGAACTTCCTTCTTCCCTTTTCTATGGAATTTTGACCTTCTGAATGATATCTCTCTAACGCCTTCAACCTCTGTTCTTGACAACCATTGTCATCTTGCTCAGTTGCTGGTCCATGGCTTCTTCCTTTGAAGAAGAAACTCGCATTAAGGTAATTTAGAAAGGGCTAATGTTTTCTCATTATACCTCAGATATAGGAAAATGCAAATTTTCTTCTCCTCCTCCTCCTCCTCCTCCTCCTCCTCTGTCTGCTTCTCCTCCCTTTTTTTTTTTTTTAAATCTGACTATTATAGACAGGGGGTTACTTTAAAAATATTTTGGTGGCATATAGCAAAATACTTAGCATAAATTGGTATAATCAGTAAATAAAATATATTAGTGTCCATGATTGTAAAGTTCAGCATTAAGGTGGATTGTAGGTCAGGTAGGCATCCATAAAACCAAGGCACATCTTTGCTTTTGTTTTTGTTGTTGGTTAACATCTGTGCAAAGCCCTTTCATAGTTTAACAAGGCTGTGAAGTGAAGCCACAGGTCTTCTTATTTCTATGCAGAAGGAAAAGCAGAATCTTATCCCCACTGTCAAACTGAAGTCCTTTGCTTAAGTATGATCAACACAGGGCAGAGTACAGATGTGAATGAACCCCTTTAGCATGTGATATAGGAGACATTTTCTGTCTGTTTGCAGTGTGGGTCATTTACTTAAATCAGTTAGCATAACCATACGTCCCTTCTCTCAATGATCAGTGAAAGCTCAGATATATATGTGCATGCGTGCGTGCGTGCGTGCGTGCGTGCGTGTGTGTGTGTGTGTGTGTGTGTATGTGTGTGTTTGTGTTTGTGTGTGTGTAGGGAAAGCCTGCATCAGGAGACTGAGGCCATTCATTGTTGGTAGTGGTTGTCTATGGTGAATGGTGCCAAGAGAATGGATTATGGCTACCATATCACTTGTTTCAGGACTCAAGACCAATATACATTCATCTAGTCAGCACTAAATTCTTTATCACCCAGAGAAATACTTATACATGAGAAAATTAGGTAAATACTTTAAATGTTTTCAGTTCTGTTTGCATGCTGTCTCTGTTCCTGTTTGCCAAACCAGATGAAAATGTTCCTCTTTGTTCATGTTACATATAGTATCACGGCAATTTATATACACTGGTCAAAGATGTGAGGAGCACTGCTGAATTGGAGTTACATCTTGTTTTATTCTTTATGTTTTCCTCATTGAATTTCTCTGTAACATAAAAATAAATCATACCACATCCACTGCCCAATTGCAGAGATATATGAATACTAATAAAATTCTTCCCCTGGTGACCAAGTAGTAATTGTTGTAAATAACTTAATACCTGTTTTTTAAAAACACTTTTCCATATTCATACAAAAACATACACATGAATGTATAATTTTTCTGTTTCTTTTGTATTTATAAAAATGACATTGTATCACTCATACTAATCGGAAATATCTTTTCTTAGTTAACAATGCACCATTGATCTACTTTCCTGTCTGTAGCTGCGGGTATAACTTATTTAATAGATCTCCGGTGTATATACACCATGAACTATCCAGCCATTCCACTAATGGTAGACATTGAAGTCATTTTTATTTCTCTAGTACTATAAACAGTGCTATTTTGAATTGCATAACCTGCTATTCTTCTAACTGTGGGGTAGTGTTTTTTTCTATCAGTAATCTTGTGTTTGGTACTTAGTGGCAGCTAAATAAACATTTGTTCAGTTACTCCCATACTATAACAGGGACTTAGAGAATATTACTGTGAACAAAGTACTAAATAATTAATGAGAGGGACTATCTATCTATCCATCCATCTATGATATGGTCTCACTACTGCAGTCCTGGCTGGCTTGGAACTCACTATATAGACCAGGCTGGCCTCCAATCACACAAGTCTGCTCACCTTTGCCTCCTGAGTGTTGGGAGGTGTGTGCCACCACACTCAACTTTCTTTTCTTTTTCTTTTTTGTTTTGAAGCAGGATCGATGTAGCCCCAACTTGCCTGAAACTCACTCCTGGGGGCCTGGGCTGCCACCTTGGGCCAGGTTAGTGTCCAAGGGTTGAATCTCTGTTGGGACCATACAGATCTGAGTAGCCTGTGCTGCCAGCTGGGGGCATGATGTCATCAGGGCCTGGGCTGCTGCCAAGGGCCATGTCTATGTTGATGTCCACGGCTTCTGTTGCCACCCAAAGCAGTGGGGATAGAGCTGCACAGAGTTGGCCCTGCCCCTCACTGCCTGCAGCGCTCGGGAGAACTAGCCACGTCCCTTACTAACTGTAGCATGGTAGAGTTGTACCTGCTACTGGGGTGCCGGTAAACTGGCCCTGAAGATGTGAGAGTGGGGGAGCTAGCCCCATGGTCTGTCACACGATGGTGTGGGTGAGGGAGAGTTATCCTTCTTGCCCCTCGCCCCTCGCTCCCGACTACAGGTGGGAAAAGCTGGTCCCAGGGTTGCAAGAGAATGAGAGAGCTGATCCTGTAACCTGCTGCAGCACAGTAGAGCTGACTCTGTTGATGGGGGCTAGTGGGGGAACGGGAGGTGGGTAGTGGGGAGGGCTCAGGTGGTACAGGGCAGCAGGTGATCCGGTGTCATGAACCTGTGTGGGAAATCTGGTCCCACCCCTCATCTGCTATATGGTGGAGTGGGAAAAGGAGAGATGGGAGAATTGGCCCTGCCTGGCACTAACTGCAGCGTTCTGGAGAGCAGGCCCTACACCTTGTTGGGGCAACACAATAGAGGTGACCCTGTTGGTGCGGGCGCAGGTGAAGTGGCCTGGAGGCAGGCATGAGAACAGGAGGACTGACCCCGCTCCCCACTTGTCTGCCATGTGGTGGCATGGGTGAGGAAACATGTCCTCCCTCCCAGTGCCCTTTGATATCTGTGGCAGGCGAGAGAGCTGGCCTGGGGGCATGAGATCAGAAGAGCTGGCCTCATCTGCCCTCACAAAGTGCAGCAATCAGAGAGCGGGACCTACACCTCGCCTGGGCAAAACGGTAGAGTTGACCCTTGGTGGTGTGAGTGTGGGCAGGTAAGCTGGACCCAAAGCTATGAGAGAAGAACTGTCCAGGCTCCTTGCTGTCTGCTGCATTGGGTGAGCTAGCTAACGCGGTCCTGGAGAGCTCTCCCTGGTGGTGACAATGAGGGAAAGCTGGTAGGCTAACAAACCCAGCAACCACTGAGACCCAGAACTAGGACTACGGGGGAACCCACCCCAATATCTGTCTCATCTATGAAATGCTGGAGCATATGAAGGGGCTGAACCTGCAGATCCAAAGCTGCAGGATCTCCACAACACAAGACAACAATAAGATATCCAAATGGAGTCCCAATAGCAGAAGCCAGAGGCCTTGAACTGGACCAATGACTCATTGCAATGCACACTTCCAAGTAAAGATGTGTGAACCAAAGAATATACTGTGTGAATCACTGTGTCGCATTACAGCTTCCATGCCAAGATTTTTTTGGGGGGGCAGTTTCTTTTTTTTTTTTTAATTAAGAATTTTTTTTCATTCATTTTACATACCAATCAAAGATCCCCCTCTTCCCTCCTCCTGGCCCCCAGTCTCCCCCTCCCAACCCACACCCAATTCCCACCCCCAAGAAGTCAAGGCCTCCCGGGGGGAGGCACATCCAGTAGAGGCAAATCCAAGCCCTTCCCCCCTGCCTCAAGGCTGCACGAGGTGTCCTATCATAGGTAGTGGGCTCCAACAAGCCTGCTCAGGCACCAGGGATGGAGTCTGATCCTACATCCAGCCCCTCCTCCCCAATTGTCTCGACATGTGGAGGGCCTAGTCCAGTCCCATGCAGGCTCCACAGCCATGGATCCAACTTTCATGAGCTCCCACTTGTTTGGTTTGGTCATCTCTGCAGCTTTCCCCATGCCAAGATTTTTTTTGGTTTTACTTTTAAATTTTGTTTTGGGAGGAGGAGGTTGAGGTTGCAAGGGCAGAGGGAGGAAGCAAGGGGATGGGGAGATGAGTGGGATTGGGGGGATTGGGATGCATGATGTGAAATCCACCAAGAATCATTAAAAAGTGGTTTTTGTTTTGTTTTGTTTTGTTTTTTAAGATTCTTTGTATAATAACATCACAAGGATTCCGGTATAAACAGAGTGCATTTCCCCTTGGTTAAGACATTACAGTTACCAAACACTTGCAGACAGGTTCCTTAAATTGAACTTCCTCTCATCCCTGTGTAAGCACCAGTAAGAATATGAAGAGTTTAGGAGGCTGGGTTGCAGGGGATAGACCGACTTTCTGTGTTGGAGACTCACTGCTCACTGGCCTTGGGAATCTGGCCGCTACTCATTTGTGAGAGGCTTAGCACTGTGTGAACCACTTCTGAAACACAGAGAAGCCTCATCTGTAAAAAGGAGTAATCATGACATCATGCTACTTGTCGAAAACATGGATGCAACTGGAAGTACCCGTATCAAGTGAATCAGGCCAATCTCAGAAACACAGACATAGTACGTTTCCAGAGTTTTATGCAGACGAATAAACAATGTACACATGCATGGCGTCAGATAAAAGTGGAATTGTGTAGAGGGACAGAGGCAACGGATGGAAAGGAGGAGGTATGAGGGTTCAAATACTATATATATTTGAACAAAAACTTACAATTAATTTTTTTAAAAAGGAAATTGAGTTTTGTCATCATGTGGCATGACCTGATTTTGGAATTGATAGGCTTTTAGTGGTAAATATCTCTGGACTGATGCAGGAATATATTGTTCTGCTAACTTTTCTTTCTCTTTCTCCAGTTCCCTATAAAGCACGTTCTGGAGGCTGGTAAGCTTGGAGGGAAATAAAGACTTCTGTGAGAAAACATGGGATTTCAAAACTGTTCCATGTGGTTCAAATATGTTTGAGACGTTTAGTAGGAAAAAGTGTGGACGTAGTCATGACAGTGTGATTTGAAAAGGGTCTCTGTCAGCACAAAACTCTGGGGAGTAGCTGGGGACTGGGAGGCATAATCTTGAATAATTACATGCAAAGATTGTTCTCAACAGATAGCTTCAAAGGAGAGAACAAGCTGACCGAACATAGGGTGCAGATGGTGGGGAAGTGGGCATGGAAGCATGACATGTGGAAAAGATTTAGGGTAGCTGTGGACATTTAATAAGAAATCACTTACGGATGGTGTGATGGTTGGCATTAATCATTAACTTGAAAGAATCTAGAATCACTGAGGAGATGTCTCTAGGCACACCTGTGAGGGATTACTTAGATTAAAGTTAGCCTCAGAGATTGTCTGCCAGGGATTATCTTGATTGTGCTAATTGATATGGGAGGAGCCATCTTAACTGTGGGCAGGACTATTTCCTGGGCAGGAGATTCTGGAATGTATGAAACGGGAAACTGAGCAATAAATACATACATGTATTTATTCTTCTCTGCTTTCTCGTAGTAGAAATGGTATGATCAGCCACTTCAAGTTCTGGTGACTTGATTTCTCTACCGCTTTGGGCTGTAGCTTGAACTAAGATAAATCTTTCCTTGTTTTTGTCAGGGTATTTTATCACAGTAACAGGAAGAGAAGCTAAGATTCAAAAGAGGATGCTCAACATTCAGGCTACGTGCCTCGCAGAAGTCTGGAGGTAGGGAGATACTTCATTGGGGCCAATTTCAACATTCTGCCATGTCTGCATTCAGTAGTGCCAAATGTCTTCCACACCCTGGGGACACAGAGATGAGTAAGTCTTCTCTGGAAGCTTTCTACACTCAGGGAACCCTGTCTGTTGTAGAAATGAAACCCAACTATTTGACTTAGTGTGAAGTCTTAGTCTGTGTTGCCATTGGAAAAAAATAACTTAGACTGGATAAGTTATAAAGAACCAAAATTATTTTCTCAGAATTTTGAGGCTAGGGGTCAAAAGTTCAAAGCTCTCGTAGATTCACAGTGGAAGAACAGCTTTCTGCCCACACATTGGCAATTCTTGCTCTATCTCTACTTGGTGAAAGACAAACGCTGTGATTTAATATAAGATCGACTGTCAGACAAGGAGAAGAGAGTGATCCTATCCATCAAACCCTCATATCAAAGCCCCATGCCTAAATCTATGAGCTCTTGAACTTTTAATTAAAACAGCCTTCAAAAGGTCCATCTCTGAGTGCTATCATGTAGGTGACTGAGCTTCAGCTTGTGAACTTTGGGGGACATGAGCAGACCATAGATAGACCTCAACATTCATCTTGTCGAATGTGGTAGACTTCTGTTAAAGGCTGAATAATATCCCACTGTATGCAGAATCATATTTATTGACTCATTTATTCATCGGTAGATATTTAGGTTGTCTCCACTCATAGGAAATACATACAATTAGAAACTTGTTGCAACAGAAAATAGAATTGTGGTTGCTAGGGGTTGAGGAAAGGTGGTGAGGGGATTGTTGTCCAGCTGCGGTAGGGCATGGTGAAAAAGCCCCAGAGAACTGCCGTATAGCAATGTGCTCCTAGCTAACAGCATTACACTGTACCTTTATCATTTTTAAAGCAGAGACTAGATCTTATATATTTTTAACCACAGTTTAAAAAATAGTGCCATCTGGAGCCTCTTTGCTGTCAGCTTTAGCAAGAAAGAGAAGTGAACAAAGGAAAAAAAATGGGTCTTCTTGGACTGTAAAGGAAAAGTGAGGTTGGGAGATCCATGAAGCCAGGAGGAGTCGAAACATGAGGAAAACAGGAAGAGGCTGAGGGGCCAAGGGTTACATTGAACAGAAAATAGAGAGCTGCAAAGATGGGAATTTAGGGACAGAGTCACTGCCCTGGCTCCACATAATTAAAGTTTGGACAGTCCTTGTGTTTGGCACATGTTCAGAAAACTTCTCTTCTCCAGCTGAGAGAGAATGTTGTATGTGTTCAGCAATTTCACCCCTTTCCTAGATCAGGATTCTGGTGCTGGTCAGTATGTCATTAAATTGTGTTTCTTATATTTAAAGGCACATCTAGGAAAAAGTTGTTTTTAATTAGATATGATTCATGTAATTAGAAAAAAAGGAAAAGAATTGGAAGTGTGGGGGAGAATTAAAAAGCAGTATTTTTAGTTTCTCCTTTGCGGTGAAGAATTTAGGGTGGCTAGCTTACAGTTTCAGGGGTTCAGTCCATTTATGATCAATGATGCGGAACATGCCAGCATGTAGGCAGATGTGGTACTGGAGCTGAGTCTTACATCTTGACTCAGAGGCAACAGGAAGTTGACTATCACACTGAGTGAAACTTGAGAAAAAGACCCCAAAGCCCACCCCCACAGTGGCACACTTCCACCAGAAGTTGTGGCCCAGAGCAGAAAGAGTGTAAGAGCTGGAGGATGGGGAAGAATATTATGAAATGGATGGAGGTAAGTGGGCTAAGGAACCATTTATCATTTTTGAAAGTACAAGTAATTTTAAGTCTTTTCAATTTTTGATCTTTTTGACAACTATCATATGGGTCCCACAGGCTCAGTCCTGACTCTTGCTCATGTAGTGGATAGCCATCAGTGATTGCTCTTGGCCATCTGGGATTCCTGATCTTTGAAAGAATACTTACGTGGATGATGTCATCCTGCACAGGTCATGATGAAGAGTTGTGTGATTTTGATATCATGCAATGGAAAGATGTTGCCTACTAAGAAATACATTTGGTGTTTATATAGTATTATAAATGTTCTTTGTATTTAATAGTTCTCAAGTTTATCCCAACAACCAATATTTTCCCAAACCAATTTATTCCATCATGAGTCACTTCTGATACAGTTAAGTGACTTGAGTTAGGCCACCTAGGAAATGTTTGCACCAAGATATGAACACAATTCTCCTTGACTTCAAAGCTTACAGCATTAGTGGAATACTTACTGTCTTAGAAATGGAAATGACCATGCTTTAGCTATCTAACATCTCTATCACTGAACTATAGAAATAATTAATAAAACGTGATTCTGTGAGGACAGGATATAATCCTAAAACTAGGATATTCTCAATAGTTGAGAACACACACACACACACACACACACACACACACACACACACACCCCAACTCTCAAAGCTGTTTGAGGACATTGATCTTTAAACGTGGTCTTTTCTCCAAAGAGAAAGAAAAAAAAAGTCATGTCCCCAGAGTGGGGAAAAGTAGACATATTTTATTTTGGGCTAAGCTTTCATTCACCAAATACCCAATCTTACCAGAGCAGAAGCCAGGGCCACAGTAGCCGGAATACAATAGCAGGCTGATTTTCTTTTCCACAGTTCCCTCAGTGTCTCCAGCTCCACCCTTCCCCACTTGGCCTGTGTTTACAGAGCCTTAGGCGCAGTCACCCTGGTCGGTTTCATGTAATCATGGCTGAAGGGCTCAACAGCCTGTGTCTAGTTGCCTGGTCAGTAGCTGTTGACTGAAGAGTACTCTGTTGCACTCGTTGTGGCCAAGGAGAGAGAACAACATGAAACTATTAAGCTTCCTTAAGCATAGACACATAAGATGTCATTCATGTTTGAAGGGAGCACATGGTTTACGAAGCAGATTACCAAGTCTAGTACCTAAATGAAGACAGGCAGGGAGGTCATATAGGGACTGTGTTTTGAAGATCAATTCCTCTTTGTAAAAAGAAGCACCTATAACTTGACTTCAAGAAAATCAGCACAATTCAGGAGGATGGAACTTGGGCCTACATCCCAGAAATAACAGAAATCTAGACTTTTTTTTTTTATTATGAAAGACAATCTCCAGAGTTTTCACATTGGCAACTGATTTAAAGTAGAAATTTTAAATATGTTTCTGTAGATAAAAAACATGTATGCATTGGATTGAACACATTGTATAGGGAACCACTATAACAATGTAGACAAGGACAGAGATAAGAGGGCCAGCAGACACAAAGCAGTTTGGTGAGTGTTTTGAGAAGGGAGGCCTGTGGTAGTCCAGTGGTGAGGCCTGGGCATGCTTGCTAGACAAAGTAGCCTGTGACTGGACCACACCTGAATGGTTCGAAGGCAGTACAGTGAGGCAAGCTCTGAAGGCAGAGAATGGGGACCTCATGGTTTGCAGGGTAGCCTGCAATTTTGTAGGATGAAGCTTGTGAGTTAGCCTGGTACCAGATGAGAAGAATAGGCCATAAAGATTTCCCAGCGTGTTCTGAAGGCAGTAGGACTTGTCAAGGGAATCGGAGCAGAGTCTTCAGCATGGCCAGACAGAAACTTAGACCTTTCTGGTGGAAAGGGACAGAGGCAGGGCAAGCATGGTGCTGTCTGAAGGCTCGTCAGTAGTTTGAACGGGAGACGGAAAACATTCTAAGTACAATGATGATGGAAATAGAGATGGAGCCTAAGTGATGCTTGGCCTCTGTGAGACTTGCTAGGAGAGGTGAGGGAGAAGGACATGTGCAGAAGGACTCCCAGCTTTCTGATCAGCTCTGTTGCTTATGCTCCAACGATGGAGAGAGGTTTAGGTTGAGATTCAGTAACGGATGCTCAGAAGTTTTGCTTTGGACACAGGGTGAACAACACTGTGCTTTTGGAGGTGTTAGGAGAGCTGCAGGCAGGACACACAGATCAAAGCACATTGCCTGTTTGTGAAGGGCTGGGACACGAGTGCATGTGATCCGTTGGAGAATGAGAACTAAGCTCTGGTGTAACCCTGGGATGGCTGGGGGAGGTCGAAGCAGAGGTCATGAAGACAGCAGAGCAGGCCGAGAGCTGAGCAGGAAAACCAGGATGTAGGAACACCCTGCGATGCAATGGCAGAGCAGCTCAGGTCAGAGGAGATGGTGTAGGAGCCAAATGCTGTTGGGAAGGCTAATACACAGAGATTGACAAATATTTGCCGGTTGGATTTAGCAGCAGGAGAGTATTAGTTGATGGCGGTTTTTAAGGGGTGGGTGGGGGAACGATGAGGGAATATGGCTTGAAAATGGGAA
The DNA here is from genome assembly GCF_903995425.1 of Onychomys torridus. Classification (NCBI taxonomy): domain Eukaryota; kingdom Metazoa; phylum Chordata; class Mammalia; order Rodentia; family Cricetidae; genus Onychomys; species Onychomys torridus. Next base: position 20,909,738 of record NC_050458.1, on the reverse strand, counting down.
AAATAAATGAGGTGAGAAAGCAGAAATGGTCAGCATTAGCTGCCTTGAGCAAGCAGTCTGGGAGTGAAGGAAGTAAGGTAAAGGTGAGAAAGAATGGGTTGTTCGTTATAAAGGAGGAATTTGAAAGATGGGAGAGGCTTAGAAACGCTGTATGCTGTGGGAAAGATGAAGGAGAAGCGGGAGAGTAGGGCTGGAGGTGACGAATGACCTGCAACATGAGCGGCCAGATGGCCCTGTCATACATTCCTCCTATGGTCTACTCCCCATGGCCACACTTTGTGCTTTGCCCTCAGCTCCTGCTCTTTTGCCTTCTTTGTTCCTGATGTTTTGGAAGGCGTCATTAGCAAACGTCTAACTGTGGGGTCAATGGCAAGATGATTTCTGCCTTTGGTAATAAAAGAATATTGAGATACTCATGTTTTTCTCTGAGTGTTAATGGGATGGCAGGATTGAGCTGAGACCACTTCTAACTCACACTGGTGGAATAAATGTGCCTCTCGGCGGCCGTTAGCAGTTCTGTGAAGGAAGAAGAAAGCACAGAACCATATGACTTGGTTGAGAGTTGGCTCACCAGTTCCCAGCACATTTTTGTCTTTAACATCTGGTATTCACATAGTTCAGTAGCTTTGTTTAAGCTAACTTTATGCTAGCAGGCTTTAAAACCATTAAAATGCCCAAATTCACTTATACGTCCTGCTCCCTAACCTAAATCAGGTGGGATGTGGAAATCTTCCTGAAGCGTTTTATTAAAGGTGTGGCATTCAAAGGTAGTTGAAGGAGTCATTCATGCCAGGATGGCATGCTGGAGTCAGAGTGTGTTAAAGTTGCACACTTGTGGGAAGAGTGGAGAGAGCATCCTGCTCCTATGTGGAGTGTCCCAAGATAGAGTCAGAGCAGGGATGCTATCTGCTTAGATGGGATAAGCAGTCACAGAATGTGGGGCCCAAAAGAACTGAGGTCAGAACAGCCAAGGGGAAAAAGAAGACAGAGAAATGGTTCCACCCTGGAGAAACCTCAATTGGCTTTGTAACTAAAGACAATAGATGATTTCTTTTGGTGTCAAGACCACTGTTAGTTACAGCAAATGTTGACTGAAACCTAATGATCATTGTATGTGTCTGTATCCTGTTTTTGATTCTGTAAGAGAATGTCCTTGCTGCTGGGATTTTCCACTTGGAAGGCTGGAGCATCATACTTACACTCTAATTTCAGTTGAGCAATTAAAAAGTCTTTTTGCTGCAGCAGGTAAGATGGTTCCTTAGGTAAAGACGCCTGCTGTCAGCCTGATAATCTGAGATCCAAGCCAGGACCCATATAGTGGAAAGACAGGACCAGAAACTGCTCCCCCAAGTTGTTCTCTCACCTTCACACACATGCTGTGGCACACACACACACACACATACACATACATGCACACAAACACACACACATGCACATGCATGCACACACGAATGAATGTATGCTACTGAGTCTACTTAGTGTTACTTTTATGTACCTGTGTTTTGGGTTGGCCACTGGCAATTGATGAATGGAATGATAAAGATAATTCAGAGTTTGAAAGCTGAATTCAGTAAAGAGATAAAATTACTGAAGACAACTCAAGCTGAAATGAAGATGGACTTGCAAAACTCAAAAAGCCAGTTCAAAAATGCAAAGAAAGCCTTACCAGGAGACTGGAGTAAGTAGAAGATAGAACATCAGTACTTGAAGAGAAAGTAGAGGAACTGGATCACTCAATCAAAGAATATGAAAACACTTACAAACATTCAAAAGGAACATGCAGGGACTTTGAGATACCATGAAAAGACCAAATCAATGAATTTTAGGCATGGAAGAAAGAAAAGTAGCAGGTCGATCACATAGGCCAGATCTTCAATGCTATAACAGAAGAAAACTCCCCCAAATTAAGGAAAACATACCCATTCAGATGGAAGAAGCACACAGGATATCAGACAAATAGGATCAGAAAATAACTCTCCCCCCCCCCTTATTATATTGTGGTTAAAACAACTAGTACCCAGAGCAAAGCAAGGGTATTGAAAACTGAAAGAGGAAAACGGTAAGTTTATATAAAGGAAAATCCATCAAACTAACAAATAACTTCTCCACGGAAAAAAATGTGTGTGTGTGTGTGTGTGTGTGTGTGTGTGTGTGTGTGTGTGTGTGTTTAATGGCAATGGAGATTGAATCTATTCCTCTGCACATGCTACACAAATTCTCTACTAATAAGTCATACTCCCAGTCTATGGTTTTATGGGTCAGGATCATAGATAGATCTTCAATTTGTTGTATAACCCAGGCTGTCCTTAAACTTCCAGGCCTCCTGCCTCTACCTCCCAAGTCCAGGTGTGGGATTACAGGAGTACATCATATCACTTATCTAGGAAATTACTTAAACAACAACAACAACATACATTTATCTATCTCATCTCTTGAGAATATTGACTGAGACCCTGGGAAGCTGATCCTGAATGATAGTACATTATTTCTGGGAGACTTTGTTGTGAGAATCCTGAGGGGGTGGGAGAATACAGACCCCCAAATTTTGAGGGAAAAGTGGGATAAATAAATAATCTAACAAAAAAGTTGTCAACCAGAAATGAATGTGAGGATCACTCCCACTCAAATTCAATCACCAAGGCAGGAGGCCTGAAATCATCTTTTTTTTTTTCTTTTTCTTTTTTTCTTGGCCAGTGGTGTTTTATTTTATCCTTGGTCTCTTGTCTGTTCCGGCCACATTTGCTTAGTTCCTTTGTACTCCATGCAGGGTTATGGGGAATTCTCCTCACGGTATGGATATTAACATTTCTCTTACTGTGAGACTGACATCCAGATGGCTTACAAGCACACATTTTCCAGAGCAAGGCTATGTTTGATGCCTCAATCCAGAGTCCATTGTCCAAACCAGGTTCATTTTTCTTTCCATTCTCCTAGTCTGTTATTGCCCATGATCCAAACACAAGGTTGCAAGATCAACTTAATTTTCATATCTCTTCTCCATTGTCTTCCTTCTCGGCTAGTTTACCCTGCCAATGGCTTGGAAGCCACCCAAGATCCTTTTTTGGGGCTGGATGTGTGGATCGGGTGATACAAAGTTGTCCTCAAATGAACCCCTTAGATGACCTTGCCCAGTCTCATCTTGCGGGGGTCAGCTTACTTGTTTCTTTGGAGAACTTTGTCTTCAAGTACTTCCAAGCAGATGAAAGAAATGGCTGGCACTTCAGAGTGTGCCCTTGAATGGTGCCATGGGTTCTGATCATTTCTTAGTGCTTTACTACCGCAGGTTAATCTTAAATGTACATGGGGCTAGAGCTAGCAGGGGGTGTAGGAACAGCCCACAGCCACCCTTGCTTTACCGGAAATTTCAACCATTTCCCAGTTTCAGTGCTCAGAGCATTGGGCTTAATTGGGGTGTTGTGGTTATTTTCAAAGCTTTAAAGGATGATTGCTCGCTCTTTGCATCCTTTCCTATTCAAGGTAGTGCTGTTGAGTCTGTGTCCTGTAAGTTCTATAAAGAATCCTTTCTAAGTTCATTTCTTCACTTCACCATTTTCCTTTAAAAGCAGCTTTTTGTGAGGTGGAATTCACATATGATGAACTCACCTTTAAAACAGAGTCTTTATATGATCCTACGAATGTAAACACTCATGAAATAATCACCCTCATTCAGACATGGAATATTCCATTATTCCAGAACATTCCCCCCTTCGTGGACACCACAAGTAAAGTTTGGTCATTACTGGTTTTGTTCATCTAGCAGTTTTGTGTAACCAGACACATACACTATGCCCTCCTTCATGCCAGGCTCCCCTTGCTTAGCATGTTTCTGAAAACAGTTCTTGTTTTTGCATCTGTCAATCTTTCATTATTGTCTTCCCCTTTCTTAACACAATTTACTGAATTGTAAGTATACACAATTTATATTTTGAACATTTTATCTGGAAATAACTTGGACTTACAGAACAGAGGCAAAGCATCATGAAAAAAATTCTTACGTGACTTTATTGGCTTTGCATTTTAATGAAGAATTCTCATGACAGGACGGAGGTTACAGACCAGGGAAAGAGCATCACGGTGGTACCAAGACATGATGTCCAGGATGAGTAACAGCCACGTATTTATGACAGGTTGCAATAATTTGGGCCACTTGTTTACATGATGTTTAATAGACTTCTTAGGTAAAGATTTTCTATTTTCATATTTTAATCTTTGTAGTAACTAAGTCTAGATCACACTCAAGGTAGGGAGAGTAACTCTCTTCCTCTGGATGGAGAAACATTAAAGAATTTTGGACACATTGAAATGATTGTCATAAATAGTAAGATAATTTGAGGCTGTGTCATTAAGCCTGATATTTCAAATATTTGTCAATTGCCTTCAGAAATGACTAGTGTTTTAATGACTTTGATTTTTCTCATTTATTCATTTATTAATTAGAATTCTGTGAGAAAGTGTTTTCTATTCCCTTCAACTTACTCATTCAGTTATTTATCTAAGACCTGAGTCCTGGTTGTTTATATTTTATTTTGGGGGGATATTACTACTTACTTGGTCACCCAATTCTTTCTGCTTTTACCATGAGATTATTTGTGTATGTGGGATGCCTTTTTATTTTTTATTTCTTTGTCACTTTCTTCCTTTGTGGTGTCATAATATGCTCTAGGATACATGTGCATAAATTGTACTTCCATTGTCTAAGGCCTAGAATAGATCCTTCCTGTAAAGAATCCAGGCACCTTATATGGGTGAGTGGAATTTAGAATCCAAAATGTGGCCATCAAATAAGTATGTTTGTTGCTACTGAGGAGTTGTTACATGCAGGCTCTTTCAGGCCACAGAAGAAGAACACACACACACACACACACACACACACACACACACACACACACTTGCATTTTATTTTTCTATTCATATATCTGTATACAGACACATACAAATGTACCTATAGATAAGGATAAGTTTATAAATTCCAGTATACATATATATGGACATGAATAAACTTGAGGGACACTGATACCTCTGACTCCAATGCAGGTTCTTCCTAGCATCTCTCATTTGCTTAGTTATAATTTCTTCATTGTCTTTGTATATCAGCTTTTTTATAAACATTATTTAAATCTATATTGCTACCATTTTATTAGACCTCTGTATCAGTTTGAGGAGAGCTGTCATCTTTACTGTGTTGAATTCATGAGCATTTCTGTCCTCTTACATCATCTCTTATTTTTCATATTTTATATTTTTCATTATGGAACTTTTGTGATTATTGTATCAGATTTATATTTAGTGCTTTTTTAAAGCTAAATGGTATAAATTATATTGAATTTTTGGTTTCTTTTTTTTCATTATTACACTTAGAAATGATTTTAAAAAATATATTTATGTTGTATCCCACAACTTTTCAGAACTCATTGATTAGTTACAGGTTTGTGCCAGGCAGTGGTGGCGCACGCCTTTAATCCGAGCACTTGGGAGGCAGCGGCAGGCAGATCTCTGTGAGTTTGAGTTCAGCTTGGTCTACAGAGTGAGTTCCAAGAGAGCCAGGGTTACATAGAGAAACCCTGTCTTGAAAAAACAATCATCAACCAACCAACTAAACAACAAACAAAAAAAGGTTTGTGTCCAGGCTTTGGACTTTGTGTTGATTTGTTTTGTTTTTACTATGTTGGGGATTGCACCTAAGATGTCTACCGCTGAATTATATTCAAGCCCTTTTAAAATCGTTTATTTTGGTCTGAGGCAGGGTCTTGCTAAGTTGCCTGCACTGGCCTTGAACCCTGTTTATGCCCCCCATAGGATTTGGATTTGTGACCTTTGGCCTCTGTGACTCCTCCACAAGCTGGAGTCACAAGCTTGTGTCACCAGATTGGTGTTCCTTTCATTTGCAGATTTGAATTTTCCAGTCATGGCATCTGGGCCTGACACGTCATGGGGGTTGTGTGCCTTTTTATTTATTAAACCTCTACCTTTAGGTCCAGATTTTCTCCTATTGATTCAGTGGAACTATGTCTTTCTAAGAATTTGGCAAGTGAGGTAACCCAGACTCAGAAAGACAAACATGGTATGTACTCACTCATAAGTGGATACTAGATGTAAAGCAAAGGATAACCAGACTGCAATTCAGGGAGGCTACCTAGTGAAGAGGACCCTAGGAAAGACAAAGCATTCATCCAGCGACAGAGAAACAGATGAGATGTACATGAGCAAACTGGGAGTGGGGGTGGGTAATGGAGGGCAAGGGTCCGGGGAATGAGAGCTTAGGGGAGTGGGAGGTCCTAGCTGGATCAGGAGCAGATTGGGAGAACGAGGAAAGAGATAATGATAAATGAAGACACCATGGGAATAGGAATAAGCAGAGTGCTAGAGAGATCCCCAGGACTCCACAAAGATGACCCCATTATAGACTACTGGCAACAGTCAAGAGGATGCCTGAGCTGACCTACTCTGGTGATCAGAAGGTTGAACACCCTAGCTGTCATGATAGAACCCTCATCCAGTGACTGATGGAAGCAGATGCAGAGATCCACTGCCAGTGCCCAGGTGGAGCGCCAATCAACAAGAGAGAGGAGAGATCATATGAGCAAGAGATATTAAGACCATGATTGGAAAAAGTACAGAGACAACTAGCCAAACTAGTGGAAACACATGAACTGTGAACCAATGGCTGAGGAGCCCCCATGGTACCGGACTAGGCCCTCTGGATAAGTGAGACAGTTGTTTAGCTTGAACTAAAGGTCCCCAGGCAGTGAGTCCAGGACCTGTCCTTAGTGCATGAGCCAGCTTTTTGGAACCTAGTGCCTATGCTGAGACACTTTGCGCAGCCTTGGTGCAAGGAGGAGGATCTTGGACCTGTCTCAACTGAATCTACCAGGCTCTGTTGACTCCCCAGGGGAGACCTTGCCTTGTGGGAGGAGGGAATGGGGGGCGGGTTGAGGGGAAGGCTAGGGGGTGGGAGGAGGGAGGACAGGGGAATACGTGGTTGATATGTAACACAAATAGAAAAATCTCTTAATAATAAAAAAAAGAATTTATCCATTTCATTGGTATAATTTGCTACCACACATTTGTTTATAGTATTTTCTTGTAGTGACTTTTGCTTTTTACTTTTGAGACAGGGTGTCATGTAGCACAGGCTAGCCTTAGCCAAGGACCACCTTGAACTCTTCATCCTGCCTCTACTTCCCAGTCTCCCCACATTGTTGATTAACCTATTCTAGTCTCCATGTTTCCCTTTCTACTTACTTTAGATGTTTCTGATATTTCTTTTCCTTCCTTCTCCCCTTCCTTCTTCTCTTTCTTCTGCTGGCCAGAGCCTTGTACATGCTAAGCCTGAGCTACGTCCACATATATATATATATATATACACAAATTTCTAATGAGGTATGTGAGTGACCTCATGACATTGTCACTGGTTTGCCCAATGGCAAATAGTCTAACAGACCAAGAAGGCAGTCACTTGCCTTTCATGCTCTAGCTCTGGAAGTCCCTCACTATTACTCCTGTCTTTTGTTCATCTCACAGAGGCTTGTCTACTCAAGAAAATCCCTAGGAGAGACTATGAGAGGATGGAAAATGGGATCTTTGCATTTGCGTCTCTTCCATTTTCAAATCTGATTTGTTGCTTTTACCAGGCTGTCAAATGTTGGGCTAGTTTCTTCACAAAATGGTGCACATAATCTCTGGACTCTTTCTTAAAAGACAGTGTGTTCGGGGCTGGAGAGATGACTCAGTGGTTAAGAGCACTGGCTGTTCTTCCTGAGAACCTGGGTTCAATTCCCAGCATCACCATGGCAGCTCGTAACTGCCTGTAACTCCAACTTCAGGGGGTCCAACACCTTCACACAAACGTACATGCAAGCAAAACACAACATGCACATGAAATAAAAAATAAATAAATTATTAAAAAATGTGTTCATACTGGCTGGAAATCAGCAGCCACTATAGCATTTGGGACACACGGTAGAATCAGGCTTAAGGTGGAAGATCCTTGTCTCTGAGTCTCACTGAGCTGCAGAGCAATGACAGGAACTCTTACTTGCCTTTTTTTGTGTGTGATGAAACATGAAATTCATCTTCCTAAACTCACTTGAACTTGAACTCAGTTTGATGTGTCTTCTTAGCCTGTACCTAAACATAGTCAAGGTTCTATGTATGTGATACTTATTAGCAAGTAACCCTCTAAAATTTAAGGTACTATGTATGTGGCATGCTTTAGCCCATACCTTATATAATGAAAGGTATTCCATGTATGTCATGCCTTGCTTGGCATGTTGTGCTATCTGATATGTAGAGATTCAGGATTTTGGTGAAAGTGGGATCAGTCCTAGAACATTCTTAGGCTTCCTGTTGCTATTTGCTAACTTCCCTTTAACGTATTCTGTTTTCCAGAATTCTGATTGGGCAGATGTTGGCCATTCCAATTCCATATTTAGCATTTTAAAACTTTTCTTTCATAGCTTAAAATTTTAGAACTGTTTACTCTATTTTACTTCAGTTAGTTTTATCTCTTTATTCAAACAGCATCTTAAGCTGTTTTATATTTTGCTTCCAATGGTTTTGTCTCATGGGGTATAATCCCATGTATTGGTGACCTTTGATGATGAGATCATATATAGTTGGATTAAATTTCTGGAAAGTCTCAGAGCAAAAAATGGGAAACTTTCTTGCAGATAGGATGCACATTTGCTTCTACTTGAAGGTAGGGATGACCTCTGCTTTGAGGACCCTGGACTTAATGAGGCCTGTATTAGTCAGGGTTCTCTAGAGTAACAGAACTTATAGAATGAATCTTTATATATATATGGAGAGAGAGAGAGACAGAGAGAGAGAGAGAGAGAGAGAGAGAGAGAGAGAGAGAGAGAGAGAGAAAGGGGGTTTATTAGAATGACTAACAGGCTGTAGTCCAGCTAATCTAGCAATGGCTAGCTATGAACAGAAAGTCCAGTAATCCAGTAGAGTAGTTGCTCAGTCCATGAGGCTGGATGTTTCAGCTGGTCTCCAACATACACTGGAATCCTAAAGAAGTAGCCTCTAATGCCAGTGAAGGAATGGATTTGCCAGCAGGGTGAGGGCAAGCAGGCAAAGAGCAAAGGCTTATATAGGCTTCCATCAGATTACATCTTGATTAAGAGAATCTGGATTAAAGGTGTGCCTTCCCACTTCATGGATCTGGATTAGAAGAAGATATTCCCACTTCAAATTAATTAGAAATCCATCACATAGGGGATTAAGTCCATATGTAGTCAAGGTGACAACCAAGAAATATCAATCATAAAGTATCAGTCTCAGTCTCAGCCTCTGCCTCAGCTTCTGCCTCTGTCTCAGCCTCAGCCACTGTCTCTGCTTCAGCCTCAACCTCTGTCAGCCTCAGCCTCAGTCTCTGACTATTTGTCTCTCAACTAGTAAGAGGTCTCCCTCTCTCTCTTTTTGAAACTTTCAATAGGAAGAGGATGAAGTTTCCTTTCAGCCCACCTTTAACTAGGGCATATTTACTTTACTCAGGATGGGCTTCTGTGGAACAGATGAGCTTCAATAGGTGATGTGTGTACTGTCGTTTTATATGCTCATGTATGTAGCCCTTCTGCAGGTCGTTCTCCATCTTTAGGCATGGCCAACTTGCATGAGTTCAACCCCAGCCATTTCCACATTGTTCTTTTGCTGCTGTCTTCATAACAGAAGAACAATGATGCATGCTGTTTTCAACTGCATCCATTATCTCTGTAACATGCATAAAGTGACTTCTCTTTTCTGTTTGAGGGTGAATAGAGTAATGTAGATACACACTATCCTATTACCCTGAACCTTTAAACTCTGGATCAGCCCACTGCATACACGATTGGAAATTCTGTCTTCCAAACTGTCTTATACGCAGACTTGAAGATAACATTTGATAAATGATGAACTGGAGTGAGAGGGAGAATGAGGAATCCAGTTTCCTCAGAAATATCACAGGTATGAGAATCTGAGCAGACTTTGAACTGTTCAGATGGAAATAAAGAACAGAAACTTCATTTTCTACTTCATTTTGAAAAATCAGAATGACTAAACAAACGTTGACATTGGTTTCTTCTTGTGCTCAAAACTAATTTGACTGTAACAAAAGCGCCCCCTGGTGGCTCTTTACTGTCATAGGAAACCCCAAATTAAGATGTCATTCACTAAATAGGTATTTATTTCACAGCATTCACCATTGTAGACTGGTGTGTCTTTGTAATCAAAGTCTAAATGCAGATGTCCAGGGAAGCCTCTATTCCCCAAGAGAGCATTTCACTCTCCCTCCTAAAATTACATAATATTGTCCAAAGGAATAAAACATATCCTATAAACAATGCACACTGAAAGTCAATTCCAGGGTTGTTTCTCTGAAGTTATTCACTTGTTCTCTGAGACAGTCCCTCCCTGGGGTTGGACTGAAGATGGCTGAGTAGTCTAGGATCACTGGCCATCAAGCCCCAGAGAGCCACTGGTCTCCACCTTTCCATGCCTCCAGTACTGGGATTGCAAACCTGTGCCACCACGCCTGGCAAATGTGGTGTTCTGGGAGTCAAGCTCAGGTCCGTGTGCTTGTGAGGCAAGCCCTGCCCAGGTAACTCTTTTCCCACCAACATAGCAACTTCAGATGTTTGACAATGAGAAACCTGGAGTGCTCATTACCCATGTTTAAAGAGAGCTTGACATATTGTGGGGAAGTAGAGATTCATAGACAAAACCTATTCCTTGTTGGGATAAATTAAAAACACAAGTTTCCTCAAAACTGAAGAGGAATTTGAGTGTAGGTAGAGAAGATTACCTAAAGTGTGTCCCACCAGCGGTGTATAGACCATATGGCCATGTGTAGTCAGGGTAGCTATGAAAGTAGCCCAAGACAAAATCCTAAACTTATTTAAAATATTGTAAGATGCCGTGTGTGTGTGTGTGTGTGTGTGTGTGTGTGTGTGTGTGTGTGTGTGTGTGTGTGTGACTTGATTGTATGGTTCACTAGCATGAACTTTGTAGATGACAAAGTTGTGTTGCAATGTCAAAAGGTTAGACGGTCATGAAGGTGACCCTTGGAAGAAACTTTGAAGGGGACAATCCATCTTTTAGAGAGAGCAATGGATGGACATTCCAGATGGATAAAGTGTGCAACCTTTATTTGAAGTTGTATGATATTCTGTTTGTGTTTTGATAAATAAAAACTGCCTGGAGATCAAAGGGTGAAACTAGCCACTAGTTAACCATAGAGCCCAGACAGTGGTGGTACACACCTTTAATCCCAGCACTTGGGAGGAGGAAGCAGTAAGTTCAATGTCATCCTGAGCCAGTTTAAATAAAGATTTGATGGGGAAGACATGGCCGACCAGGAACTGTTTGCAGGAGCTGCAAATATGCAGCTGTGACTTAAGCACAGGGGGCCTGTGGGGTCTGGAAGAGGGTGCTGGATGGAAGATGGGGCTAGGTGTTACATAGTGCAAAGACACGGGTTACTACAAAGACGTGTGGCTGCATGTGGAAATGGGGAAGTGTGAGTGTTTGTGTGTGCATGTGAACTTGTGCGGTTGTCTGCATGCAGGTCAGGGGACAAACCTGGGTGTCATTCTTCAGGTGACAAGTACCTTGTTTTTTTGAGACAGGGTCTCAGGCTTGGAATACCAAGTTAGTTAGACTGTCTGGGCAGCAAGCCCCAGAGACCTGCTTATCTCCATCTCCCACTGTTAGTATTATAATCTTGCTATCATGTCTAGCTTTTTATGTGGGTTTTGGGGGTCAAGCTCAGGACTTTAGTGACTGAACTATCACCCCAGCCTCATAGACAAATTTAGCAAAGTCTTTTTTAAAAAAAAAATTATTTAACTTAGTGTGTGCGTGTTACAGGAGCAATTGCATGACAATAAATTAATGATAATGAAATAATTAACTTTATAAGTAAGAATTAATTATTAAAATAATACCTTTCAGAATGATTTGTCATTCAGCAATAGCTAAGTAAACTCTGGCCACATGGAGCTTCAAGGGAGGGCTGAATTCCCCGTTTGGTACAGTCCCATTACTGTGGAAAGGAAGGAAGGGTTTAAATAAACACATTTAATGGTCTTTCCCACCTTATACCAATGGTCTTGGCTTTTGATAACAGTACAATAGCAAGCTTCTCAATTATGTTAAACAGAGGATGAACTCTTCCCAGGGAGAACTTATGTGTGCAGAGAGAGGAAATGGGAAGTTGTTGTATGATATTTTGTTTGTGTTCTGACAAATACAAACTGCCTGGAGATCAAAGGGTGAAACCAGCCACTAGTTAACCGTAGAGTCCAGGCAGTGGTGGCACACACCTTTAATCCCAGCACTAGGGAGGTGGAGACAGGAATATAAGGCAGGCATAGACAGGATCGGCCCTATTCAGTATGAGGGTTCATAGAGACAGGATCCCCCCGCATTCAGTCTGAGACTTCATAGAAGTAAGACATTTCTGGTGTCTGGCTGCTCTGCTTTTCTGATCTCCAGGCAAGCTTTCTTTGTCAGAACACAAACAAAAGATCACACAACAGGAAGTTGACTTGGAAAGCTTTGGATGAGAACTGTTCAGATGAGAAATGTGTGTGTCTGGAACCAGAGGGGAGGCCATGCCAAGGGGAACCCAGGAACACTCAAAGTATGCTTTTTTGAAAAAGTAAGTTGTGAAGAAGTGTATTAGTTCAAAAAATTAAAAAAAATGTGAGGCCAAGAGTGTTCTTTAGGCAAAGTAAAGAGGCCCACATCAAAACATGAAATAGGACAATGTCTTCTGAGGTTAGTAGGGGAAGTGGTTTAGGGTAGAAAGCAGCTTTATTATGATGCTTTACAGAGAAGTATCCTGTGGCTCAGACTCAGTGTCTTAGTGTTATGTTGACGTGAAGAGACCCATGACCAAAGCAGCTCTTGTAAAGGAAAGCATTTAATTGGAGTGGGCTTACAGTTCAGAGGTTTAGTTCATTGTCATCATGGTGGGGAGCCTGGCAGCACACAAGCAGACATGGCACTGGAGAAGGAGTTGAGAGTTCTACATCTGGATAGGCAGGAGAGTGACTCTGGGCCAGCCTGAGTTTCTGAAACCTTAAAGTCTGCCCCCTAGAGAAAGTGGCACGCTTTCTCCAACAAGGCCACATCCACTCCAACAGAAACACACCTTCAAATAGTGTCAGTGTCTATGAACCTCTGGGGCCCATTTTCATTCAAACTATCACAGTAAATTACCTGAGCAAGGCAACAAAGACTATGTAGCACTTGAACCCAGGAGTACTGACATTGAACCCTAATGATTTTGAGATACAGTCCTGCTGTATAGCCCTGGCTATCCCAGAACTTGCTATGTAGAGCAGGTTGGCCTCTAACTCACAGAGACCCACCTGCCTCTGCTTCTGGTGTAATGAAATTAAAGATGGCCCCTACCACACTGGCCCTGAAATTTACTTTCAGCCACTCAGCTCCAGGTGAGTGCAGGTACTCAATTAATATAGAGAGAATGGATGGATGAGTCAAGGGATTCTGCTTTGGGCTTTTCTTTTCATGTTTTTTCAGAGTCCAGTGCCTCTAGTTCTTCAAAGCAGCCAGGTCGAGGCATGTTATTGGCATTCTCAGGCTGTTTGACAGTGAGAATGGGAAGCTTATCTCAAGTCATTTTCGGGACAAGTATTGACTCAGAGAAATCTGGTTCAGATAGGAACAAATCCAGCAAGATTTTAAACAGTGTCAGTAGCTAATAGACTAGGTTGTGATTGTATATTAGTGCTTGTTTTGGAGTATTCTCAACATGAGGGAAAGGGGTGTGTGTATGTGGGGTGTGTGTGTGTGTGTGTGTGTGTGTGTGTGTGTGTGTGTGTGTTCCCAGTGATATATTTAGAGGTCAAGAAATGAAATTATGACGATAGAGTTAAAGTCTCCATTTCTTATCTGCAAACAAGAAATCTCTGATGACCTTGAGTTACCACAGGGAGTAATTTGTGCAGGACTGAGATAAGATATTGATCTGAATACAGCTGAGCTGACTTGAATGTAAGAGCTTAGTCTTGGAAGGACTGCAGGCCTTTGATTTAAATGGGAAATTCCTCTATAGAAAGGAATAACTGTCATTGCTTATACCCTGGCCCCAGAATGACTAAAAGGGTTGATTTAAGAAAAATACAGCCTTTAATTTACAGACTACATTGCGTGATGTTGACCGCACTCACTCAGTCCCCTTGCTGCTAGACCTGCGCCTAAGTTTAAAAGTATATTCCATTATTTTGCATTTTTGATGTGAGTCAGAATTTTGACAGCTTTTATGTAGAATAAAACTATTTTAAAATTTGTATATTGTTACATACATTTGCATCAAGCTAGCAGCTAAGAGGTTAATTGTGCAACTATAAAAAAAAAGAAAAAGAAAAAAGTTTGTCTAAAATGTATTTAAAAAGAAAAATGTTAAGTAGCATTTACATTTATTCAATAATATTACCAATGCTGGGTTTCTGTACCAGAAATGGTCAGTTGTTATACAAATGTATGTTATTATTGCTTAAATTCATTAAAAAACTTTTTAAATAAAGGGGCAGCATCTTAAAAAAATAAAAATAGTAACTGCCACCTTAAATAACAACAGAATTGTTCTTTAAATTATTTTGGTTGTGAGCCTAGCCTTTAACGTTCTTTATATTATTTGTCTACTTATTTTCAGTGCTGGAGATGAAGCCCAGGCATTACATGAGCTAGACAAGTACTCTGCCACTGAACTACATCCCCAGCTCTGGTTTTATGAGGCAGGGGACTGACTCAATATGTAACTCCTGTTGATCATGAACTTGGTATGTAGCTCAGGCTGGCCTTGAAGTCATGACCTTCTTTTCTCTGTTTCTTGAGTGCTGGAATTACTGGCTAGTTACACTATTTCTGACTTAGGTGATCTTTCTAATAGAAAATTTCCTCAATTCTATATTCCTTAGCCTGATTCGCCTTAAAAATTTCTGATAGTATTATTTACAATCATTTGAGTTAAATGACAATTTGTGTTATAAGGTGACTGACTAGTTTGCATTGCTATTACGAAATACTGGAAACATTAATTTATCATAGTCTGTGTCTCAGTTAGGGCTTCTGTTGCTGCGATTAAAAAACCACAACTGAAACCAACTTTGGAGGGGAAGGTTGTATTTCAGTGTATAATTTACATTACAGTCCATCATCAAAGGAAGTCAGGGCAGGAACTCAAGCAGGACAGGAATTCGGAGGCAGGAAGTGATGCAGAGGCCATGGAAGAACGCAGATTACTGGATTGCTCCATGTGGACTGCTCAGACTGCTTTCTTATAGAGCCCAACACCACCAGAGGTTGCACTGCCTTCATGGAACCATTCTCCCACCCCACCCCCTTGTCCCACATCAGTAATCAAGTGAGAAAATGCCCACAGGTCAATCTTCTGGGGACATCTTCTCAACTGAGGTCTCCTCTTCTGAAATGACACTCTTGTTTCTGTCAAGTTGACATGAAACAAGCCAGCACTGTCTGATAGAAAATCCAATCTCCAAGTTTTGGCAGCTGTGGGATTTAGTGAAGGCTTGTTTCCTAATTGTAGATGACTAGCTTTCTGTGTTCTCTTGTGCACAGAGAGGCAAGTAGACACAAGAGACTAGCTCTCTTTTCATTGGGCCACTCATTATGTTTATAGGCTGCATTCTCAGAACTAATGGCCTCATTTCCCAATGTTGTCACACTGCGGGGTCGGGTTTTAATATCTGAGTTTGAGAAACTGCAACATCAGCAATGTAGAGACTTGTTGGTGTGTTGTTGTTACGGTGGTCCTTAGCACGGTGCCCAGGACCAGTTCAACAGGTGCTGGTTACAAATAGATGTTGATGTTCTGTGTTTTCACTGTGATGTGCATGGGTGTGCACACACATAAATATGTTATTAGAACCACTGTGCTTGGTGGCATAAGTTCTAACACTGGTTTTGCATGGGGACAGCAGAGCTGAGTGGTTTCAATAGAGATCATCTGGGCTACAGATCCTAAAATATTTACTGTCAGACCTTTATAGAGAGGGTTAGTGTGTTTACCCATGCCCTTCTCCTTCTATGTTCCCAGAACTTTTACTGTGTGGATTATTGATCATTACAAGAGGATTAAACTTCTAAATTGCTAAAAGTTTCCCCAGTGAAAATAAAAAGCAGGACATGGTTTTCACCACCTCCATTAACTTATACCACTGGGTGTCTCTCTTCCCTAAATTTCACAAAAGCAAGAGTTGAACCAGACACCAGCCAACTGGGGCTGTGACATACCGGACAAATATTGACAGTTGCTAAGGCAACTGGGGTAAAGTATTGGCCAGGGGATAATATAGGCGCCAATTGTGCGTGCCATGATTCTCACATAGGGGAGATACAGAGAGAGACAAATGAATGAAAAAACATGTTTGGAGGCTTCTCTTCAGCTGTGGCTTAGGGGGAAGTCACAGCTGATGTTTATCTTTACCTCCATCCTGGTCTTTCAATTTTTCTTGAACTTCACACTTTTGGGACTTGGGGACTCTTAAGTCAGCTACAATGCATCACCAGAGGGAAATTTTTTTGAATATCAATTCTTTCGTCCAGTTGTGGCTGGAATTTACTTTTCTAAGTCATAATGGTAGCTGTAAGGCCATGTGAATTTTTTGACTGTCTGATTTTGTCACATGCATGGTTTCATTTCTCCAGTATTTCTTTCCTTTCATTATTATTTGTCCTGCACCCTGTTCCTAAAAGAATGCAAAGAGGCAGGACCCCTGGAGTACTACCTTATTTGAAGTGTAAAGGACCCAGAAACACTGGCTTGGGAGACTCTGGGGAGATTACAGGACAGTTTGTGGGTAGGGGAGTGCTACATAAGCAGTGACATCTTTTCCTATCACTTCTTCCATTTTTTCACTCCTACATTTGATGTTTGGAGTAAGCCAAGACCTAGTGGAGGTTTGCAGTAGGAAATGGTTGGCTATGAAGTAGGGGAGGGTCCATTCACAGACAGGAAGAGAAAGGCCATCCCTTTATCCTTCCCTTCCCTTGGTGTTGACTGCAAAGAAAGAGTTGAGAGTTTTCCCTGGAAGAGTCTAGGCTTTCCTTCCAAGAAGAGCCAGCTTGGGTTGGTTTTCAGGTTCTCAGATCTGCCTCTTCATCGGCTTCCTCCTCATTCCAAGACTTTGTCAAGGGAGTGTCTGATGCAAGGTCATTCATATCTGGATTGTGCAGGTCAGTGGGGGCATCAGGACTAGAAGTAAGAAGGGTCTATAGTCTTCACAGACTCAGATCCTCTATATGGTCATCCACTCTTCCTGTTGAACAGCTTTGACTAAGTCATTTTTCCTCTCAAGGATTCTGCTTTCCCCAAGATGTATCAGGGGTTGGTGGAGGATCTTCACAAGGCAGCAACACACATACTCCATCCTCATCCCCAAGATCAAGAAGTCCTCCTCACTCCAGCATGCTTACTTTCATGAGTGAGATACTATCTTTGTGACATTTTCCATAGGATGGAGCGTGTATCTGCTACTTTTCTCTTGCCATGAATCACAATCTAAAGCAACTTAGAGATCAAATAGTTTATGGTTTCAGAGGGAGAGAGCCCACCACGGCATGGTAACATGTGGTAGGAGCAGGAACCTGAGAGATCACATCCTAACTGCAAACAGGAAGCATAGAGGAAGCTGGAAGTGAGGTGAGGTCCTTCCTCCAGCACAACTCTACCTCCTCAAGGCTCTGTAATCCCCAAAACAGCATCACCAACAGGGGAATGCTCAAATCCATGCACCTATAGGAGATGTTCCTCACTTGAAGCAGTACACCTCACCTCATAGCCACATAGGCACATGGCCAGCTCATGATGCAAAATGTATTTAGTCTGACGTCAAAACTCTCAATAGTCTTTAACAGTACCAATACTGTCCAAAACTCCAAAACTAAAACAAACAAACAAACAAAATAAAACATCCTTCCTCAAACCCACTCAACATGCTTCAAACTATCTCTGGCTATAAAATACCCTCATAGAATCTTTACCACTATCTAAGGCTGCTGGCACTCCAGACCTGCATAAGGATTTGGGTCAATGTCAAACCTAACAGTGTTGTCTGTCTGTCTGTCTGCTCCAGAGAGATGTTGTAGGCATGGACTCAGATTTCTTATTGTTCACTATTAGAACAATCCATTTGTTCTATTCTTTGCTTCCTACAACATGATATGAAAACAACTTTTTGACCATTGGCTTTGAGCTTTTACCATTGGGTGGTAGTCTTTTACCATTATGCTAATTTAAGGTTCTTAGCAGTGACACTGTGGACATTTTGGGTACAGACAGTTCCTTTCTGTGAAGGGACATTGAAAATCAGGTCTGGTCTCTATCCACTAATGCCAGTGACAGTCCCACATGGTTATGATTAAAATTGTCTCCAGACAGAATCAAGTGACAGGAGGAGCAAAATCATCTCTGGTGAGACATACAAAGTAGCAAGACCTCATGCCATCTTTGCATTATCCTCAATTAGAACTAAAGTTTCAGATGCCAGTGGTGGGTATTTGACTATCGAAATGGAAAAGGACGACATCAGTTTTTTTTTCCGTTAAGATTAAAAATGTCAGGAATTAGCATTAGGAGACTGCTCAGTTTGTAAAATGCTTGCTTCATAAACATGGTGATCTGAATTTGATCCCCAGCACCCACGTGAAAACTTCAAGTTTTGCAGTAAGGCAAAACCAGTACTCATACCAGTACTGAGGAGGTTGAGTCAGAGGATCTCTGAGGCTTGATGGCCTGTCAATCTAGCCAAATCAATAAGCTCAAGGTTCAGTGGAAGGCCCTATCCTGAGAGAGAACTTGAAGCGAGGAAGAAAACAACAACTGGTATCAGCCTCTGGCTTCCACTTGGACACTCACAAACATAAACACACACACATATACATATACAGGCCAGAAGTAAAAAAAAAAAAATATATATATATATATATATATATACATATACATACATATACATATACATATACATACATACATACATACATACACACACACACACACACACACACACACACACACACACACACACACATATATATATATATATATATATATATATATATATATATATATATATATATATACTGATAGAATTAGAAGGTCCTCATCTTCATGGAATGCTTGTGTTCTGGGTAGTGACACATCATTCAGGACGGCCTCTGAACATGCCCAAACTTTGCTGTCACTAACCGTCTCCAGTGAGTAAGATTGGCTCTGTGAGTGTGGAGCACATGGAACTGATTAGGGCATGGCATCTAGGAAAATCCTACATCTGACATTTGTCTTCTAGAAAACCATCAACCTGTCTGCTGGCTCTGCAGACTGCCCAGATTTTGAGTTTCTTCTGAAAGGCTGAGAAATTCCATTTTCTCCCACTGGACAGGAGGGGCTGGCTGAGGTCATTGTGACGATCCGTAAGCAACATGTTGGACTGTAACTCCCAAAGGAGCTTGAAATATTGATTTTATGCATGTCATGTTAAAGATTGAGCAGTTGTAGTTCTGCTTTGTCTATTACTTCTTAAAAATCATTAAACAAGATAGCTCTGCCACCAACATAGCTGACGCATCCTAATTAGTCCTTGTGGAAAGAATCTGACATGTTTCAATGAGCTCATCCAAATAGCATCAATTCTCTTCTGATACTGAGGACAAACTGGAACAAGGCATGGTTTATAGGAAATGGAACTATCACTCCCATTTCTTCATTTTTCTTGGGCAGGTCAATCATGTGCAAAATGGGTTATGACTTACATGTTTTGTAGAAGTGTGCTATAGAAATTAGATATTCCCAGCATATGATGATGGACTGATGTAAAGTAAATGGTGATCATCGTTTCGAAGTTCTGTAATGGACACTGAAGAGCTTTCTAGAAAGGGGCAAGTGCCACAAAACCAAAAGGATACCTTTTTTTTTTTTTCAGTTGGGAAAGTAAGAGAGTAAGTCATTTGTGGGAAACATGACTTGAAGAAATGGCAAATGTCTAATAAATATGCCAAAAGTGTTCAATGTAGTTAGCTATCTTGGAAATGCAAATCAAAACTAGATTGTGATTTTTATCTTACCCTAGCCCGACTAACTACTCCCAAGGAAAAGGAATGACAAACATTGGCAAGAATGTAGGAGAAAGGGACTCCTTATAAACAACCGATGAGCCTAAAAAGTATGCACTATGAAAAGTGCTATGGAAGTTCCTCCAAAAATTAAAAACGAAAATTTTATACAATCCAGCTGTAGCATTTCTGGGTATGCATCCAAAAGAATTAGTGTCACCTTACTATAGAGATAACTGTATATCTGTATCTATTGTGTCATTATTCACAATACCCAGATTAATGATTAGCTTAGGGCCCACCAGCAGAAGAATGGATAAAAATATGTTATTTATGTATATGCACACACAATAGAGTTTTGTTCCTTCATTAGGAAGAACGAAAACTTTGTAAGAGAACAAAGGGATACATATGTCTGTAACTCTAGCACACTTGGGATACTGAGGCAGGAGGATCACAGGTATGAGGCTAGTCAGTGCTACACACTGAGACTTTTTGAAAAACAAACCAAATAAACACAAATTCAGGAAAACAGAATTGTGTCTTTTTCAAAGAAATGGGTGGACATGGCTATTATCCCAGTGAATGAACTAAGCCAGGCTCAGCGAGAAGGGCATGCCAGATTCTTTTCCACAAGTGGAGTCCAGCAGAGATGAAAGGACATGACAGTAAAATGGAAATAGTAAGAATGTGGAAATGGAAAACCAGGAAAGTATGTAAGAAAAAGTAGTGGTAATGGTGTGAATGTATAAATTGCATACATTGTGGAAACAACATAATAAATGCTTTTATTTTATAAAATTAAAAATTTTTCAAGGGAATAAAACAATACTTGACTATTACTTTTGTCTTAACTTGGAGTGATCTATTTTATTAAATGTCCTACTTTGTACTAAAGTTCAACTCTTTTGTCAAAGAATCTGTGTCCCACAATGCAATGCAAGAATTCATCTGTGATGGCCACTATAAGAAGACAAGAAGCCCATTGTAAGATAATCCCAAGTTTTGGTTGAATGAAAGTAATAAATAATAAGCCTTCCTGCACAAACATTATAGATTGATATTAGAAATACCACTGAGGCTCTACTAAGTGGAGTAATTATTCTCAACGTATTAAATCAAATCATTAACTAATTAATAACTTGGGCTCCCAAAAGTTGTTTGGTCATAATGACCCATTTCCAAACTGACCTGACTAATTTAATGAATCTGTCTATAAATCTTTGTATTTATGATGCACCTTGATATCTCCTTTGGACAGCCTGACAAAGTAAGCGGTCCTATAAAAATAACAAGTCAAATTTGTTGATGAGTGAGATAATAGTGACTTTTTTTTTTTTTTTACAGCTTCTGTCATTTCTGGAGATGCCATGAGTACAGTTTTAATGAATATTTCCTCACAGGCATTTATTCTGTGCTTTCAGAGAGCAGAATTCATCTGAAAGCCATTGTGGTACTTTTTAATTGAGAAATCAAAAGGCCTTTGTGACAGTATAGTCATCCAGATAAATGTGTACCTGAAGAAGACAGAGGTGGAAGGACACTAGAGTCAGGCACTCTGGGTGTGAATCCCTTTCTAGTAGATTGTAGTGAAGGGAAATCAGGACGCATGGTATTTACAAGTCTATCACATTGGGCGGTCTCATAAGTCTTAACATGGTTGGGGCCACAGAAGTTGCTGAACTGAATATCTTTGTTGGTGGTCACAGAAGCATTAACAATGGGAAACCTTGACATTGGTTTGGTTTTCTGACTGCAAACACATTGTTTCCTAAAAGATTTTCTGATCATGGCTTTGCCTTTGTCAGTCTGTGTTGGGGATGGTGAGAATCTTGGTAGAGAGTGTTTTGTTGTTGGTATTAAATAATAGACAAGATTTCATAAAGCAACATCAGAGTAAGAAGGGCACTTGGAAAACGCAGCAACATGGAAAATATGAGCACAGGAAGACCGGAACCCTCTTGGCCAAAGGGAAAAGGAGCAGAAGGTGAGGCCTCCACATGGGCCACTGAACATGTTTGGAATGAGAACTTTCTCTTCATGAATGAAGGGGATCATCTGAAGCTCCTCTTTCTGGAATCTTCAAGGTATGTATTTAGTAGGTAGGGGAGGATTTAGCCTTTTCAAGTAGATAACATCATGTCACCTCAGAAACTGGCATCTGAGGGAGCCTCATATGAAAGGGGGTTCACATAGAAATTAACAGGGGCTGACCTGCCTCAGAGTGACCTTCCAGGGCTCAGCTTCAAGATGTCTACCCCCACAATCATGGTTCAAATGGTGATTGGGAGAGGAAGAGTTAAAATGACCAGGGAATTTGTTCTGGGCAATCAAGGATGAAGGAAAAATTAATGTAACTATATAAGCATCACAAGCACCATATCGACTTCTCCCCTCCTCCCCACAGTTCTCACCAAATGTCAACACCTTTCCTTACGAAAGGGCTATGTGTGACTTCCATTGCCTCTGGTTGTGGAGATTCCTTAGGTGGGGATCTTTATCTAGAACAAAATTCCTTCAAGCTCTGGAGCAGGTGACTTCCTTTTTGCATTTTTTTCAGCATCCAATGACATATGTGCAGACTAAGATACAGGAAGGGAGGCAGAAGGATCAAATTAAAACATTACTTATTTACTTTATTTGCATTAGCACATAAATTAGTGGATTTCATCATGGCATTTTCATACACAGGTCATTAGTGCTTTCCCACCTCCACTCCCTCCTCCACTGGCTTTTCCCATGCCAATTGCTTTCCTCCAGCTAGCTTGTTTCCTTCTTTTGATTGAATGTGGAGGACTCGGATCTTGACTTTACTACGTTATTACAATTGTGATCTATTGATTTACAACCTTGTACAAGCTGTTCATATCTTCAAAACTTGGTTTTCCTTAAGTGCATTTTTGTGAGGATGTAGCACCAGCCTGACATAATGCTTGGTAACTAATAACTTGATACACGTTAGTTCCTTTCCTCTACCTTTCTCCCACCTTCTTTCCTCACTCTTTTCTATTTTTCTGTTTTATTTCTTAATTTCAGTTATTTTGAAAAAAACATTGAATTTTTTCCTTTGTATTAGAGAGAGAGAGAGACCCAAGTCTTGCAATTAATGAGGAGTTCTGTGTTCATTGATAGACCTTAAAAATTTCCTTTTGATATGTGGATTACAGTTCATCTTAAAATCAGTGATGTCTGCAGTGTAATCTTTTGGGAACTATTGCTAGTATTATCAGGACTGATTTGACATTATGAGGTACAAAAGAAGATATGTGAGGCTTCAGTTAAACATGTACATTTCTCAAAGCAATGATATCATTTGGAGATTTTGACAGAAAAGTTTGCATACTCAGGCCAAGAAAAACATGTTAGAGATTTTATATATATATAAATATATAGCATGCTAAGGAGAAATCACAATTTGCCTGAATTTTAAAGAGAACATATAACATACCTCACAAACTTTGACCTGAATTCTACAATTTCTTTTAATGTGAGATTTTCAGATGGCAAAGGCTCAGCGTATTCTGTTGTATGATGCATTGCTTTGGAAAAGATTGAGAAGTATCAGATAAAACTGTGGCGAGAAAAACCACACATGACCCTTGCAATCACAGATTGGAGTCTAGTGAGAGACAAATGTGGAAGTAGTAACAATAATAATTGTTATAAAAAATAGTTGACCACAAAGAAGGGACTGGGGCCAGTGAGATGGCTCAGTAAAAAAGAGCACTTATTGAGCCTGATGACTGGATTTTGATCCCTGGGATTTTGATTCCATATGGTAGAAAGAACCAACTTCTGTGGGTTGTCCTTTGACCTTTATTTAAGTGTGTTGTAGTGAGTGTATGTGTGTGTTGTGTGTGAGTAAATAGGTTTTTTAAGGTTTTTTTTTTTTTTTTTAAGGAAGGGTTGTTAGTTTAGCTCGGTGCAAAAGTATGCTGGTCAAGAAATTGCCTTACGTAAGGTGAACATAACACAGATTTAAGAAACATCACATAGAATCTGCAGTTTTTATCCTCTTCCTTGTATGCTGCCCTACACAAATGAACAGAGAAGATTTGCAGTGTTGAACTTTCATAGAAACTAGAACCTCTCACAGGGCCCTCCGATGCCAATACCCTCCAAGGCCCTAGCTGGTTTTGCTTCACTATGCCAAGTCTGGATCACTTCTGGAGCACAATGACCCATATTTAATCTAAATTAAGAACTTTGTAATCTCTTCCAAACTTCTGAAATGTTCCAAGCAGAACCTGAGTCTTAGGTTCTGCAAACAAAATATAACTCAAAGTAACATCTTCTTCCTGAATTATACAGTATTTATTTCTAAGCTCTGGTATGAAGTCTTGCCATTAGAATGGAACTGCTTATGGTATGTGGACCTTCTTGGACTGACATTCAGTCCTAAGGAGAAACACATCCATTAGGAAGAATAGGTCGACATTGCCATCCTTGCCCTTTACACCTCCTGATTATCCCTTGAACAGCTGGCTTAATGTAAAAGTAATTTACAGTCCCCAGCTGGAAGGCTGCAGAGAATTCTTTATTATCCATAGCTTGGCCGATGCCAGCAATGTTATTGAAGTGACAATTGAATTTTGTGAACCTTCTGTGGTCCAGCCAGCGTAGCATACAGTGTGCTGAAGATGAACACATGGCTTATAATAAAGGATCTTCTGCCGAAGCGTGGTAGCACTCAGCCAAAAAGACATACTGATTTGATGACTTGACTTCTGATACTGAGGTCTGGGGTCCATTCAGAAGCATGATGATTGGTACCTACAGGAAGGATATTTAGAGTGAAATCTAATCTTTCCCAGAAATCTTTATCAAAAACTTCATTGAAAATTTCATCAAGTAGAGCTTTGCATATGACAAATTATCTCCTTGTCTAGTCAAGAGTATCCTTGCCTCACTCTCTAATTGAATCCTTGTGTGGGAAAGAAAGTTCCTGAAATAAATTCTGATGATAGTTTTCAATGAAGTTGTGCCTTATCACAGCTCCAGTGACTAAGTGCTTTCAAAATTTCACACTCGCTGAATGACCTCACACTCTCACTACTTTGCAATGCTCTTACTAAAAGAGAACGTTTATGGTTTGGGAAAATAGCTCTGAAAATGAGAACTGTTGGAATTGTTTTGGTTGCTGAAAATATACTTGGCCTCAGTGGCTGTGGCACTCTTGAAAGGAAACAGCTTTGGCTCTGAGCTTAGGCAGACCCCGAGTTTGAACCCTCCTCCTCTCATGCACTCTGTCCTTAATAGGTCATTCAGCTTTTTGTGTCCCTTTCTATTTCCTTATAAAACTGAGCTTCCCAGGGTCTGGGGAAATGGCTTATTTGTAAAGTGCTCGCTGCCTAAGGATGAGGATCTGAATTTGGACCCCTAGGACCCATGCAAAAAGTTGAGTATGGCAATGTCCCCTGTCATCCCAGTGCTGAAGAGTGGGAAAAAGGAGGATCCTTGGGGTTTGCTGGGGCAGCCAGTTTAGCCAAATCAGTGAGCTCCAGGTTCAGTGAGAGACCTTCTCTCCCAAAATAGGGTGGAGAGCAATTGAGAAAGACATACAGTGCTGATCAGGCCTCCACACACATTCAGACCAACACACACACACACACACACACACACACACACACACACACACACACAACTCAATAATCTACATATGCATTAACTATATGAAAAGAAGGGCTGGGCATTTTTCAATAACATTTGTCATTGACAAGCCTGCTATGTGACAGGCACAATCAACTGTGCTGAGCACATATTGTCTTAACTCTGTAATTTGTGTGTAGAGTAACTGGCTTGACCTCCTTTGTCTGAGACTGGCCTGAGTTTACAAGGGAAAGTCTTGAATCTTCAGGACCATCTCAGCTGAGGACAAAGTAAAGCAGTTCTTCACCCATCACTTTGTGGTCTCACTTTACAGGTATGGAAACTGAGACTCAGGCACAAACTACTGCCTAATATGCCAGAGCTGGGAAAGAACAAGCCTGGTATTCAAACCCAAGCTTGAATGCATCCCAAGCCAGGGCTGTCTGTGGTCCTAAACTAGGCTCAGTGAGTGTTGGTTCCCCTACTGTGTTACAAGAACATCTTGAACTTTACAAAAATTCATACGTCAGACCACATTTTTCTAACCTTTAATTTTAATTTCAGGAATGCATTTGTGAGGGGGTGTTTGTATGTGTTGGAGAGTGAGAAATAGTGATAGTAAGAATGAAAGTCTAAAAGTCTGGTCTTTGTTTTGTGAATGTAGAAACCATTCATGAATTATTTACTCATTCAACAGGTATACAAGGAGGTGTGCTGTGTGTAAGATACTTGGGGAGATATAATGGAGGCTAAAACACTCAATGTGTCTGTAACAGGAGTATGAAGAATCAGTTGTAAAATAGTGGTAGATTTGGCAATAGTGACAAGTCCCAACCCCATGCCCTGCAAGGACATTGCCCGGCTGCTTTCTCTCATGAGATGCTTGAACTACATGAAGCCACATGGGCCTTCCTTCATGCTTCTAGCTCCCCCCATTTCTCTCTTCTTCCCTCCTTTCCCCTCCTTCTTCTCCATTGGCATTAACTTATTTTTGACTGGAAGGTTCATTCTCTTTTGTTATTTAGAGGAAATGTCAACTCTTCAGGAATAACTGAAGGGTAGTCATTGGCTATCTGTGCTGGACAGTTTTATGTCAACTTGACACAAGCTAAAGTCATCTGAGAGGAGGAACCTCAACTGGGGACATGTCTCCATAAGATCAGAAAGTAGGCAAGCCTGTAGAACATTTCTTAATTAGTGATTGATAGGGAGGGCCCAGCCCTTGTGAGTGGTGCCATCCCTGGGCTGGCAGTACTGGATTCTATAAGAAAGTGGGCTGAGAAAGCCATAAAGAATAAACCAGTAAACAGCACTTCTCTGTGGCCTCTGTATCAGTTCCTGCCTCCAGGTTCCTGTCCTGTTTGAGTTTCTGTCTTGGCTTCCTCTAATCAACTATGATGTGGAAAGGTAAGCCAAATAAATCTTTCCCTCCCCAACTTGCTTTTTGCTCACAGTATTTCACTGGAACAATAGAAATCCTAACTAAGACTCTACCTCAAGTTAAACTAGCCACTGTTTTGATTGTAGGATGTATTATTCACTACTAAATATTTATTCTCTGTACTCATTGCTTTTTGCTCTAGCTTTTCCAAATGTAAATATCAGAAAGAAGGGGTAACCTATTTAATTTATTTCTTGTTTTGTCTTCAGCTATATTTGCAGGATTTAAAACAATGCTAGGTGTATAGAGGCAAACTAATATTCACTAAATGAGGAAAATGAATTGATTAGCAACTGTTTTTGATTCTTGAATGGGCAACTAACTCTACATGAAGCAGTCACCAGAGGCTTGAAGGGACATCTTCATCCAGTCTTATTTTCTTTTTTCTAGTTACAACAATTGTGCATCCTCAGTTTGAAAAATGTTCACAGTCATAAAAAGTGTAAACAGCATTAACACTAATCTTTTTTTACACTCATAATATTATGCTGAACATTCTCTCCTAGATCTTCTTTGACTGATATTCATAGATGGTATTGTTTTAAGACAGGGTCTTGCTATAACACCAGCTGGCCTTGAACTTGTGATTTTCCTGCCTTAGCCTCAGCTGGAATTATAGGTGTGTACCACTGTATCAGGTTCCCAGATATCTTCAAACTAAATAGTAACAAATTCTTTTTTTAATAGTCCTGTGCTTTGGAGGTGTGTACTTTATCTTATTTTTCCATTCTCATGTTAAAGATTGCCTTGTTTTTCCTCAAAATTGATGTACCATAATTTAGCTAGTTAAATATATGTTGCTGGAACTCATTGTGAAAAGCATAGACTTAAAGAGTTCCAAAGTAGATAATCCTGTTGGGAACTCATTCAGCAGCTGAAGCACATTGCAAACAAGATTTTGGTTTAAATTATATTTTTGAACAGTGTTTGTGTGTATTCGTGCATGTGTTTATGATGATTGTGTGTGTGTGTGTGTGTGTAGATGTGAGGGTATGTGAGTGTATGTGTGTAGGTCTGCATGTGTATGAGTGTATGTGTATGTATTTGTGTATGTAGGTATGCATGTGTGAGTGTATGTGTGTGTGTAGGTGTGGGTATGTGCATATGTGTAGGTGTGAGTGTATGTGTGTGTGTGTGTGTGTGTGTGTGTGTGTGTGTGTCTGTCTGTGTGTGTGTCTGTGTAGGCCAGAAGTCAACACTGGGTGTCTTCCTCTTTTCCTTTCACCTTCTGTTTTTGATACAGAGTCTCCCACTAAACCCAGATCTTGAAGTTTTAAGTTTGACTCTCTGGCCAGTGAATTCCAGGGATCATACTGTTTCCACCCTTCTCCACCATTGCTGAGAACACAGGTGTGCTCTGCCACACCCAACTCTTCTCAAGTGCTCAGATCCCTCAGGCTTGTGTAGCAGGCACTTGGCTCACTCTGAGACTTCTCCATAGCCCTGTCTTTTAACTTTCTGTTTCTTTAAAAAGTGTTTTTCATGAATAATAAGAGGACATGAAGAGTATTGACTTTATGTTATTATGCAAATTAAATGACGTAACAGAAGTGAAGTGCTTAGGCCAATGTACAAATGCAATAAATGTTAGATGGCCTTGATAATCTGTGAATCAACTCCTGGAAGTCCAATTTGCTTTCCAGTTTATCTTGAAGGCAAATATGAACTAGCTGTAAAGATGGATGGAAAGGAGGCTATAGTCTGTGGAAATGGAGTTAGAAAAAAATTCATTTTCTAAAAAAAATTATTGAAGAACTTATTCCTGCACCAGCCAGAAATTTCAAACTACAAAAGCTCATATTAACTGTGGCTTGGCTCTTATATCACCCAGATGGCAGCTCTGGTCATGTTCCTGCTTTGCATCATCACTGAAAATACAGGTGCCTCTCGGTATCTCATAATCCACAGATGCTCAAGGCCCTCTACAGAACAGTAGTATTTGTATAGAACACATACACACCCTCCTTTACCTTATCATCTTTGGATTATTCAAAATAGCCAATATAACACTTATACTATGCAAATTGTAGTTACCTATGCAACCAATCTAGGCCAACCTCATGGTAGAAATTAGCTACAAAGTAACATTTGTTTGCCCTAATCTCTTCAGTCATAGCTGGCTGCATCCCTTGTACAGTGCTGATGGATGGGTAACTGGGTGTTTTTCTGGGTATTCAGTGCAAACTGATCAAGAGAATACTAATGATTTCACCTGGATAATGGGAATGGAGGCTGGAATGTCCGTTAATTTGGTAAGGGAGCCAGAGAAGTGAAAGAAAATTGATTCTCAGACAGTAAATTAAGATATCAGTGAATAAGGATGGGGGGGGGGGCTTCTGGAAAATGACTGGGGTTGAAGATAACGGTCTGAGCAAATAGCACAGAGAATATTTGAGGCTTTGGGAATGGCGATCATGGAACACAATGAAGCTGTCTTTCATTTCCTTCCGATAAAGAGTTATGAGCTCATCACAAAATATCTACTTTGCTTTCAATAGATGCAACTGATTGATGTCCTATTTAATTCATGGATTTTTATTTTCAGTAAACAACATTAAACTTGTAACACGAAACTAATACCAGAGTCGCTCACTGATAACATCATATTTTTAAAAGTTGTGTCTGACAACTAGAGAAATTAAAAAGAATATTTTACAAAATGTATAATTTATATTTTTATAAATACTTTAAGGACAAAAGTAGATCATTGTGTGGTGACATCAAAGGGTTGTACAAATTGTATTCTGCAGCACATTTGGTGATCTTCATCTACTAGACACATATGTACACATGTATCTCTTGTATTTTCATAATTATGACCAGAGGATGCATTTTAAGCAGGTCTTCAGTAACTTTAAGCTCTCATAAAATTTGCAGCTTCTGCCTTTCCTCCTCTAAATTGCACTAAAAGCACATTTGAAAGTCATCAGAGGTTGTAATTAGGTGGCTTGAGCCTCAGTGTACTGTGTAAGCATGAGAGAATCCCTACTGGATTATGAAGGAATAAGCCTCAGCAGCCTTTAGGATACAAATGATGGTCTGAGAGGCCCAGTCATCTCTGCACTTGGAGTTTTTGGTTCAGCTTCTTTCGATTAGAAAGGAGTCAGTTTGTCTATGATGGAGAAAGTTCATGACACCAATCCCACTTAATTAACAGACATTCCACTGCTGTAGATACTGCACATTTCCTACCACTAAGTAGAAAATTAGTCTCTGAACTTCATGTTCAAGAGTTTCATGTTGCCTTTCATCTTAGACTTGGGAGTGCAGAGTTGACCTATCCCAAAAAGAGCTCAGTAGAGATCCCTCAAGTCAACGTCAGTATATGGTGATACATATATGTACATGGTCAAGGTGAGCTTAGATTTCACTGTGTCATCCATTTCTGTGACATTTATTGGGATTGAACTGGTGCACAGAAAATGAGTGTAACATGACACATTCTACAAATTAAATCTCCTGTCTGACTTAAATTTATACAAATTTACACTTGCAATAAACAGCACAGGAAAGCAAGACATCCTTAAGCCATATCCTGCGCTTACCTCAATTCCAAGTTTACATTTGGAACACCTTTCATTAAAAAAGACAAATATAAATGACCTCATGTGATCACAGAAACATACATAGGACACTTCTTCATTATGTTTCTTATATTCAGGTGATGCTGGGTCATGCAGCAGCAACAGTTTGCCTCCATCTATGTGCTTCCTGGAACACTGGTTACATTTCCCCTCTGCTGGTCTTCAGCTCCAGCTCCTGGAGGAAGGCCTCATTGTTCTGAGGGCAGTTGGAGTGACAGGTGCAGGTTCCAATGACCATGACTGGTTTCTTGATGGTTTGCCCTGGGGAGCACTGAAACTCCACCTGGATGGTTTTGGTATTGTGGGGGGTGCAGCACCGACCATCGCTGCAGACCCCACAGAACCTGGGCTTATAGGTATGCAGGCTAGTGCAATTCTTGAACTGCAGATGGATGGCCTTCAGGGACTTCTTGGTGCGGAGACACTTTTTACCTTTCTAAGAAAGAAAAAAAAAGATGACTGAGTGGCAATCCTGCAGTTCTCCTGAAGGACCACTTTAGCAGTCATCCCGCCTACCTAGCGTCCTTTGCTCTTTCATCTTTTTAAGTAAATCATTAACTTTAGTTGGACAATCTTGTCAGCTAAAATCAGTGTTTCCCTAGAGTACCTAGGAACTTGTAATAATATTTAACCAATAATAACACCAATCCAATAATTCTGGACAATCCTTTGCCTTTTGGACAATTCTTATTTTTCTCTTACACTCATGTTCTTTTCTGCATAGAATTTGAACATAATGCTAAATATGCAGAATCCCCCTTTTTCTTTGAGGCTGTGAACATGAGGGAGAAAGAATCTTTCTCATTTAAAGCCATTATTTTATTTAGCTAAATGCATCCTTTGGTGTTACTGAGAGAGGGACTAAATGTGGCATTATTAAAGTCTATTGATGTTTAAAACACTTTCTAGGCATCAATTCATTTAACTTCAACAACATTCATTCACAAAAGGAGTAACTGTTAATACAAGACACAACCACCCTAATTTGATTTGAAAAACAGAGTCTCAAAGGACTGAAATGATCAGAAAATTACAAGCACTGGAATTTGTTTGATGCAAAGCCAGTTCCTTCTAATACATTATGACCTTGGAAATTCTAGGACAGTGAAATTTAAGATTCTTTCTATGAAACTGAATTGGGTGGAGAGTTTATTCAATATCCTACCAGTTCAGATAATAAAGAAATCATCCAAGTTTCATTAAATAAGCAAACAAATGACTTTTATTTCCTTCTTCACTTTAAATTTGCCACAATTTTCCACTGCACACTTTCCTGGGTGAGGCTCATGGTATGTGGGGTGATGATTAGGAATCCCTTCGTGTCAGCAGCTCTCAGACCCTCGTGCACATCAGCATCACTCCAGTGGTTTGTTAGAACACAACTGTTCTTCCTACAACCAGAGTTAGCACATCTGATAATAGGCCCATGAATCTGTAGATGCTACTGTTTACCTGGGGAACTACACGATAGGAAACCTCAGAAACAAGAATCTGGTTCTACAATCCAAACACATTTCTAGAACCTGTGTAAAACACGTACACCATATAAACAACTTAAGTACAGGATTTCCTAATATGACATTAGGTGTTAAGTTAAAAGAAACCTGATTGTGCAAAGGAATGATATGAAAGACCAAATTCTAGAGGTGTTGTGTAAAAAGGCCTTCTTTAACAAAGAAGTAACCATGTTCATGATTATATTGCAGGGCCTAGTTCTCCTTTTCTTGTAGCTAATGTTTAGGATATATTCTTTTCTATGGCCATTAAAAGCCAGAGGGAGCAACTTTGCTGCAGAGTGTGTGTGTGTGTGTGTGTGTGTGTGCAGGTAAATGTGTGACTGCTTGTGTGGGTGAACATTCATTGTGAAGTTACACATCTGTCTCCTAAGTGTCAGGAGGTGCATTTCTAGGGTATAGTTTTGGAGAAAAGGTGTTTCTAAGTGTTCTTTCAAAATTTGCAGAAGGAACATAAAGTTAAGATAATTATGTCTCTAAAATCCTATAGGTGGGCAGCCACATAGCCAATGAAATCACAACGGCTCCTGTTTTAGTGGTAGGGAAAAATTTTAAGTGTTTGATGGCTAACATTAACAGAATATTTGATCTATGTCCCACATTTTGCAAATTCATTTTGTTTAATCCTTATGACAACCTCAAGATAGGTGTTTTCTCCCCCTTCCTCCCTATGTCCTCCGTCCCTCCCTTCCTTCCTTCTTTCCTTACTTTTTTTCTTCTTTCTTTTCTTTTTTTTTTTGTGGCAAGGTCTTTCTATGTAGTCCTGCCTTTCCTGGAACTCTCTCTATATATCAGGCTGGCCTCAAGCTCACAGAGATCTGCCTGCCTCTGCCTTCTGGGTGCTGGGATTAAAGGTGTGTGCCACTATACCTGCAAGAGATATTTTCAATGGTCACACTCTCTGGGGGAAAAATTGGCAATAATTTGCCCAATATCACACAGCTAGCTAGATCATGTTGAGAGGATTTAAAGCTAGGCTGAAGAGGTCTAGTGTTGCCCCCTTAAACATTATACGATACTGCTTCAGAGCAGAGATACACAGAGCTTGAGTTTCTAAGGGCTGTTCTATTTTGGCCTCAGGCTGCTTTGTGGATCTATGTAATAGTGAAATATGATATTACATTTATCTGATCCAGTTCTGTAACAAGACCTGTTATGTCATCAGGAACCAATTAGGGCTCTTGATCTGCACACCTTATACTCAGAATCAACATACCGTGTTGACGTAATTCTAAGCCCCTCCTCTCCCGCCCCCCCCAAAGAAAAAGAAAAAGGAAAGAAATATGCTGTTTCATTTGGCTCGGGTTGCCTTACTCTGGCAAAGGTACTATTTCTACCAGGCTTTTAAAAATATTGTTGATAACTCCCAGACACCCATTCAGGCACGTACTGACAGCCATTTATTGTGTGCACAGTATGTTCCAGGGCGCACAGTAGGATCTGGTGACTTCAATGGGAACAAAGCAGACATAGCCTCTATTCTGCTCCTTCCTATAGCTTGTACCTGATTTATTTAAAAAACTAACCTCGTTAAAGTCAGCATTTGGCAACCGAAGAGCTATTTTGTTTTTCCCTCCATGGTTGGGATGGGATTTACTTGGGCATCCTCATTTGGATGAAGGACTAGAACTGTGTGCTCTTCCCCATTTGTTTGTAGAACTTCTGTGAGTTGCTTGGGAGAGGCATTTATGTAGATTTAAAAAGAAAGACAGAAAGTACAGTTTTGATGCAGGATGCCCCCTGCCCCTTGTCTACAGCAGATCTGTCACTAGTGTGACAGTGACTCTGAAGGCTTCAAGGAGACCTGTAACCGATGCAAAAGTGGCAGGCCTCATCTAGACTCTTACCTTATCTGTCGGTTGCTTGGGCTCCTGTTCACAAGGCCGAACCACACAGAGGCGGGTCTGCTTTACCATCTCACACTGGCGATTCCTGTTGGTGACCCGGGTGGACAAGCCCATCCCACAGCTCTTGGAACATGCGCTCCACTCTGTGGTCTGCTCGATGCAGTTGACACTGGAGTCAGAGGCTTCGACGCCTACGGTGGCTTCTGGTCTGTAGGCTACCGAAGGCACAAATACAGTTATGTGAGCAAAATGCGGGCATCAGTAAGTGCTGCCCTCCCACCCCAGACAACATTAGACAGCGGATTTTAATTCTGTAGCTAACATATACCAGTTCATGCAGAGCACAGAACTAGGTTTATTTGTAAACCCCTAACAAGCAGGGACGGCACAATGCAGGACTTGAAGAAATCTTTATTCACTTGACCCTAAGATGCTTAGGACAACTTGCCATAGAAACTTAGTAATTATATGAACATAGGACCATATCTCATCATAAGCTGAATGTTTTCAACATGTGATTTGCTACACAGGAAGGCCATGCTGACAATTTTTTGTGTATATATTCAGGTGTGTGTGTGTGTGTGTGTGTGTGTGTGTGTGTGTGTGTGTCTGTCTGTCTGTCTGTCTGTCTGTCTGTCTTTCTCTCTCTCTCTGTGTGGCCATGTGTTTGAAGGTATACATGTATGTGTATGTATACACATGTGTACAGAGGCCATAGGTTTACTTCAAATGTTGTTCCTCAGGAACTCATTCACTGAAATCTTGGGCTAATTGATTAGGTTAGTCTACCTGGCCAGTGAACTCAAGTAACCCACAGATCTCTGCCTCCTCAGTATTAGGATTATAGATAGGGTAGTTATATTAAGGGTCCTGGGGATCCAAGGAAGGTCCTCACACCTGCACTGCAATCACTTTACTAATTAAGCCATTTCCTCAACGTTACATTTTAATTTTGGTGAGTAGGTAGAGACAGCCAAATTAAAAAAAAAACAAAAAAACCAACAGAAAAGAAGTTTT